>NW_021703775.1:80392002-80643914 GCF_005190385.1 Monodon monoceros
CCCCGCACCCAAAGGTGTAACTTTTTTTTTTTTTTTTTTTGCGGTTCGCGGGCCTCTCACTGTTGTGGCCTCTCCCGCTGCGGAGCACAGGCTCCGGACGCGCAGGCTCAGCCGCTATGGTTCACGGGCCCGGCCGCTCCTCGGCATGTGGGATCTTCCCGGACCGGGGCACGAACCCGTGTCCCCTGCAACGGCAGGCGGACTCTCAACCACTGCGCCACCAGGGAAGCCCCAAAAGTGTAACTTTTAAAAGCCAGAGGGTCCAACCTCTCATTTTACAAGCGAGGAAACCGAGACCCACGAACGGAGGCGGGGATGGTGGGGGGTGGCTTTAGGGAGGATGCAGATGAGAGAGCCTCGACGTGCAAGCGGCCTTGCTCAAAGCTGGATGGTTAGTTTTGTCACTAATGGGCGGAGTGATGATTTCCTTGAGTGTCTGTTTTCTCATCTGTAAAATGGGCGTGCGCCGTCTTTCGTTACCGCGCAAGGCTGGGGGGAGCAGCAAATTCGGAGGGGAAGTGGGAGGCCCGCGCTTTCGGCTCCGCTTCCCCCGCCCCGACTGTATTAGAGTCGAGGGTCTCCCGGGCTCCCGTCGGCTCCAGATCGCCCCGGCCTTACCCAGCCAGCTCCAGAAGTAGGCTCGGGAGGCTGATGCCCCGCGCGCTGCGCGCCCCCAGCACGGCGAAGATCTGCGGCAGCTTGAGCGTCGCGCACACGCCCAGCACGCTCCAGTTGCAGAACCACAGCAGCCGCGTCTCCATGGCGCCGGCGAGGCTGGGACTCCGAGACTCAGAGGATCCGGCCGCCGCGCGAAGGGGAGCCGCTCAGCACTCGGCCGCAGGGTTCGCCCGGCCCTTCCGCCTTCCCTTGTCCCCTCTCCGGGCCGCTCAGTCGGGGTCCGCCCCTCCGCCCCGATCTCCGCCCAGAACCCCGCCCAGGGCCCCTTCTCCCGCCCTTTTGTCTGCGCGGCGCCCGTCTTGCCCCGAAGCCTCCCCAGGTCCGCCCCGTCCCCGCAGTCGCTCCGCCCCTCCCCGCTAGCCCGGCCCATCCCCGGGAGCGCTCCGCCTGGAGCCGCCCCTCTCGGGTCCAGACGGCCGGAGTCCGCTCCTCTTCCCTCCCAGTCGTCTGTCCCCCACCTCGCCCTGACCCCTCCCCAGGCCCTCTCCCTCCGCCCCGGGGTCCGCCTCTTGCCCAAGGGGCAGGTCAACGCTGGCCTTTGCGTGATCTGACCGCTGCTGATTCACTTTTCCGTGTTAAACCAACTCGTGCAGTTCTGAGCCTGCGGGCGACGTCTCTCGCTTTTCCACGGGTTGGATGGGCAGAAATTGAACGGCAGGAGGGCAAAGGGGCACCCCTCACGGGGGAATGGGCCATTTTGTTGGGATTTTTCACTCCTGAAAAGTGTTTTCCTTTGTTTTTCTCACTAAGCATTTCAGAGGTAAAAACTTAAAACGACCCAACTTAGTTTCCGTGCGTCCTTCTCGATTTACATACGGAGAAACAGCCCTTGCGGGGCCGCGCTTTCCTCCAGCCGAGAGTGGGGACGTGTCCTCCCCAAGGGCAGGAGGCGTCCTTCCTGAGGGCTTGGTCCTTAACCCTGAACACTCCCCTCCAGAGACTTGCACTTGAGAGTGAATTTTTTTCTTAAGGAGGTAAAAATAGATTTCTATTGACAAAAGAAGGTAACTTAGACTGAGGGGCTGGAGGTGCATTTTCAGGCTCAAAATGGTATAGGTACTGAGTCAAGGTTACAACGAAACAGAAAAGTCACAAAAATACAATGCCAGAAACCACTGTAAAGAAAAACATGCTGCCTGCTCTTCCAGTTCTGTAGGATCAAGCCCGTTAGCCACTGCACTTGCCCACCACCAGTGTGCCCTGAGGGGAATTCAGGGTGGAGAAAACCAGGAAGCATTCTCTGCGTTGGATTTACTGACCTTTTAGCTAGTTAAGATGCATATTTAAGGAAAAACGTCTAATGACCCCAGATTCTTGCATCTTCTTGTACAGAGAAAAGCCCTAAAATCATTAACTTGAGATGTCTGTTCTTTGTGCTTAGCAGTAACCTTTTGATGCTTGACTACATGTTTTTCCCAGCAAAAAAGTTCATATATATCCTGGCTCTCCCTTATCTCTTCTGAGCAGTTCCTTAGAGCTATCTGAGAAGTTGTCTCCCAGGCTATGGCCCTCAATAAGGTCTCCAAATAAAACTTTACTCACGTCTCTTTTTGAATAATGGTTTTCTCAGAATATATGCCCAGTAGTGGGACTGCTGTGTCATATGGTAATTCTATTTTTAGTTTTTTAAGGAACCTCCATACTGTTCTCCATAGTGGTTGTATCATTTTGCATTCCCACCAACAGTGCAGGAGGGTTCCCTTTTCACCACACCCTCTCCAGCACTTATTGTTTCTAGATTTTTCGATAATGGCCATTCTGACTGGTGTGAGGTGATACCTCAGTGTAGTTTTGATTTGCATTTCTCTAACGATTAGTGATGTTGAGCATCTTTTCATGTGCCTCTTGGCCATCTGTATGTCATCTTTGGTGAAATGTCTATTTAGGTCTTCTGCCTATTTTGGGATTGGGTTGTTTGTTTTTTTGA
The DNA here is from genome assembly GCF_005190385.1 of Monodon monoceros. Taxonomy (NCBI): domain Eukaryota; kingdom Metazoa; phylum Chordata; class Mammalia; order Artiodactyla; family Monodontidae; genus Monodon; species Monodon monoceros. The sequence continues at coordinate 80,394,608 of NW_021703775.1, forward strand.
TATTGAGATGAACCTAGTGGCAGGGCAGGAATAAAGACATAGACATAGAGAATGGACTTGAGGACATGGGGAGGGGGAAGGGTAAGCTGGGACGAAGTGAGAGAGTGGCATGGACATATGTACCCTACCAAATGTAAAATAGATAGCTAGTAGGAAGCGGCCGCATAGCACAGGGAGATCAACTCGTGCTTTGTGACCACCTAGAGGGGTGGGACAGGGAGGGTGGGAGGGAGATGCAAGAGGGAGGGGATATGGGGATGTATGTATGCGTATGGCTGATTCACTTTGTTGTACAACAGAAACTAACACAGTATTGTGAAGCAATTAGACTCCAATAAAGATCTATTTAAAAAAATAAAATCATTTCAAAAACCAAGAAAGAAAAAAAACTTAACTCACAACTTTTACCATGTGTGTTTTTCTTTCAGTGGACACCATGATTGCGGTTTTGCGCTGTGAACCTCAGCAGGGCATTTGAGGCTTTCCCTCTGTCTGCCCCACCTTCCGTCCATCCCTGATGCTCCAGCCCGCACTTGGCCGTCATCCCCACCCGCTGGGAAAACCCAAAAGGTATTGAGTTCTTTCTCCATGTCTAAGGGAGAATGGGATGCATAGAAAGAAATCTTTCAGAGGAAAACAAAGAGTGTGTATGTCGGTGGGTCTAGTCCTTGTCTTCTAGAGACCTTGAAATATTTACAGATGAAATAATATGTCTGGAACTTGCCTCAAAGTATCGGGGTTTTGCGTGGTAGGGTGGGGATGTAGATGAAACTAGAAGAGCCATGAGCTGATAATTTTTGAAGTTGGTGATGGGTATATGGGGGATTATTATACGACACTCTCTACTTCTGCATAGGTTTAATACGTTCCATATTAAAAAGTTTAAAAACAAAAGAGAGGATGTGCACGAAGTGCTGTGACTCTGAATGTGTGGATTCTGAGCTCCAGAAAGTTGAAGGAGCCCGAGTTCCGGGACTAGATCTAGTCCTGGTGTTACTGATCTGGGTTCTGGAACTCTTGAAGCAATAGAAATCAATAAGAAGCCCGACGAGAAATTCAGGCGAGGCTTTACTGGGACATGGGTCCCAGCATATTGGTGGGTCGAACTGGAAGGGTGGCTTAGGTGGTGTGCCCACCCCCTTGGCGGTGCTGTGTGCAGGGGTCATGCGTGAAACCCTGCTTTTGCCCCCAGCACCTCAGAAGTGGCAGTTGAATTTTGGCCTTTTTGTATCTTATTGTTCATACTCTGCCCCAACTGCACAAGCATGCAGTTATTTTTGGTCCCTTAAAGTGTCTTTGTATTTTGTTGCTCAAGGAGACGTTTGTCCAGCTGCAAGCTCTCCAATAAAGGGTCCCAGGTCCCAGCCTGTCTCACTGGGACTAGACGTGCCTATTGCTCTTGAGATGACATTGCTTTTGCCCTCTCAGGACACTCGTGTGTGTGTGTGCGTGTGTGTGTGTGTGCGTGTGTGTGTGCGTGTGTGCATGTGTGCATGTGTGTGTGTGTGTGTGTGCGCGTATTATATTTGTCTGCTTGGGCTGCCTTAACAAAATACCACAGACTGGGTGAGTTAAACAACAGGGATTTATTTTCTCACATTTCTGGAGGCTGGAAGTCCAAGGTCAAGGTGCCAGCAGGACGGGTTTCTGATGAGACTGGCTGTCTTCTCGCTGTGGCCTCACGTGGCCTTTCCTCCGTGTGTACAGCCCTGGTGTCTCTCTCTCTTCTTATAAGGACACCAATCCTATTGGATTAGGGCTCCACACTTATGGCCTCACTTAACTTTAATTACCTCTTTAAAGGCCTTGTCTCCAAATTTTATCACATTGTGGGTTAAGGCTTCAACCTGTGAGTTTTGGGGGAACACAATTCAGTCCATAATAGACATATATATATATATATATATTCATATGCTCTCTGTACATACCCACATACCCACATACATTTATATATATATAAAATGCACACCGAGCTGAGAAGCAGTGGCTGGAGCACCGAGGATGGTGACTGCCTTCCCTGTAGGACTCCGTCATAAACATTGATTACTTGGCCAAACTTCTGCTACGTGCATAATGGACCCAGTGACTTAAAAATGCCACTCCCTGACATCCATTTATTTTTCGAATTTTTGAATTTTATTTTATTTTATTTTTTATACAGCAGGTTCTTATTAGCTATCCATTTTATACATATTAGTGTCTACATGTCAATCCCAATCTCCCAGTTCATCCCTCCACCAGCTCCCCGCACTTTCTCCCCTTGGTGTCCATACATTTGTTCTCTACATCTGTGTCTCTGTATTACTCAGCCATAAAACGGAACGAAATTGGGTCATTTGCAGAGACGTGGATGGATCTAGAGACTGTCATAAAGAGTGAAGTAAGTCAGAAAGAGAAAAACAAATATCATATATTAACGCATATACACATAACGCATATATGTGTTATTAACGCATAATGCATATATGTGGAACCTAGAAAAATGGTCCAGATGGACCGGTTTGCAGGCCTGACATCCATTTAAAGTGCAGCTCATCTTCAAAGACAGCCAAGTGACTCAGGGCAGGAGCGGCTTCCTTACAGTTGGCTGCATGGAAGATCCTGTTGCACCATCTTATAAAAACCAAGTAACCTTGAGAGCAGCCCACCCCGCTCTCACCACAGCCTTTGGGAACGAAAGAGTCAACATCACTCTTCTTCGAGTCACAGATTTGCGTGCCTGGGAGCTCACTCTCTGTAGCAAATTCAAAATGAGTCCCATGAGCCACCCAGACAGAGTCCCGGGAGATGACAGAATGTTCTGGAACTTTGAGGGGTCCAGAAGGGGTCTCTGCCAAGAAGAGTGTGTCAATGAGGGTTCGACTACAGACTACAGAATCTTCCTCCTTAGGCAGCTAATCATGATTTCGAGGTGCTAAGCGGAGTGCGGGATCACTGGAAGGACGAGGAGCAGGTAGGAGGAAGAGTCTCTCAGGAACAGCTTCCAGAACCTTCTCCCACCCTTCCCCTTTGGGAACCATAAGTTTGTTTTCTATGTCTGTGAGTCTGTCTCTGTTTTGTAAATAAGTTCATCTGTACTATTTTTTAGATTCCACATATAAGTGATATCACATACTATTTGTCTTTGTCTGACTTAATTCACTTAGTATGATCATGTCTAGGTCCATCCATGTTGCTGCAAATGGCATTATTTCATTCTTTTTTATGGCCAAGTAGTATTCCATCATATATATATATGCATGCAACATCTCCTTTATCCATTCATCTGCCGACGGACACTTAGGTTCCTTCTATGTGTTGGCTATGATAAATAGAGCTGCTATGAACACTGGGGTGCATTTATCTTTTCGAATTAGAGTTTTCATCTTTTCCAGATATATGCCCGGGAGTAGGGCTGCTGGATCATACAGCAACTCTATTTTTAGTTTTTTTAAGGAACCGCCATACTGTTTTCTACAGAGGCTGCACCAATTTACATTCCTACCAAGTGTAGGAGAGTTCCCTTTTCTCCACACCCTCTCCAGCATTTATTATTTGTAGACCTTTTGATGATGACTATTCTGACCTGTGTGAGGTGATACCTCATTGTAGTTTTGGTTTGCATTTCTCTAATAATTAGCAATGTTGAGCATCTTTTCATGTGCTTTTTGGCCATCTGTATGTCTACTTTGGAGAAATGTCTATTTAGGTCTTCTGTCCCTTTTTTTGATTGGGTTGTTTGCTGTTTTGATATTGAGTTGTATGAGCTGTTTGTACATTTTGGAAATTAAGCCCTTGTCAGTTGCATCATTTGCAAATATTTTCTCCCGATCGGAAGGCTGTCTTGTCGTTTTGTTTATGGTTTCCTTTGCTGTGCAAAAGCTTATAAGTTTGATTAGGTCCCATTTGTTTATTTGGAAGCAAAGAGCTTTCTTACAAGCATCAGAGGCTTACCAACAGCAGCAGTGACAGCTATAGATGTGCCTAGAATCTGCTGAGTGCCTGCTGTGTGCCAGGTGTTTGACTTTCGTTAAGTTGTTCCACTAACCTGTTGAAGCAAGGAGGCTGTTCCCATTTCGAGGTGGTCCTGGCTGGGAGTTCCCAGTCCTGCCACACGGCTGTGACCCCTTCTTCTCCCTCCCTCCCCCCGCCCCGCACCGTCTTGGACTCTGTTTATTTTGTTGCCCCAGGACCAGCCGTAGGAGAGCTGCTTCAGCCTGGGGCCCAGCCCACCCCTGCTGTTCTGGGAGAGCTGGCTGCCTGAGGGATGTCTCTGAAACCCGGGACGTGGGGTATAGGACTTGGGTGTCGTGTAAACCTCTGCTGTCCTCCCAGCATGGCCCTTACAGGCTGTATGATCTTGGGCAAGCCCTTGACTCTCCTTGGCCTCAGTTTCTTCATTTTAAAATGGGGGTAACCATACCCACCTCATAAGTTTATTGAGAGATACACAGTTGGTGCTCAAAATATGGTAGTTCCCTACCACGTGCAAACTAGCAAAACGTTTTGGGGATTTGTGGGCACTGGCTTTGCTCCTGAAGAAGTGGGGGAGAGTGGCCCGAGGTGGAGTCAGGTGTGGGCCCCGTAGGAAGGTGTGCAGGTCCCAGCCCCCACGTCCCAGCTGGGACATCGTGCTAGCATGATGGCTGATCTCCAGGGCTTCTCTGTATCCTCAGGAAGGTGGGGAGTGCTAGGATGCCGGGGGGGGGGGGGTTCTTCAGTGCACACCCACTGGGATACCTCTGCAGCCCATAATGAGTGTCCTCATCTGAAAGAAACGCTGCCTCTTCCCCTCTACACGGTTACATGGACACAGCCTGTCACATGATCCTGACCCCATTCCCAGGGCCACAGCTGACTGGAGCAGGGCAGCTCCCTGACTGAAGTAGGTCTGGAAATACCTTCCCAGGGACCTTGGCATCAAGCACTGACTGACTGTCCCATTCGGGACCACTGTCCCAGTGGTCTGTTCTCACCCCGGCTCTTCAATAGGGAAGCTGTCAACTCAGGGGCCATTGGTCATGGCCATTCCCTTCACCCCGCTTTTATTTGAAGATCCCCAAACCCGTAGAAAGGTTACAAGAATAGTTCAATGAACACCTATATGCTCTTCACTGAAGTTTATCCATTGCTAAAATTTTTATCCACCTTTGCTTTACCTGTCTTTCGACTTACACACCACCCACATTTGGTTGTCGTTCAACCGCATTCGAGTTAGTAACAGACATCATGTAGCTTTACCCGTAAATACTTCAGCATACATCTTGCAGGAACGAGGGTGTTCTTCTACCTAACCCAGGTATAATTATCACCCTGTGCAAACTGAGCGCCGATACGGGGCTATTATCTAATACTTAGCTCGTGTTATCTGATAGATATTTAGTCTCAAAGCGTCCTTTAGAGCTGGTCACAACCTGAAACGCAGGTCGCCTTTGATCTGGATCACGTCCTCAGTTGTCCTTTGTCTTTTATGACATTGATGTCTTGAGGGGAACCTGGTGTTTCCTCAGTCGCCCTCAGGTTGTGCGAGGTGTCTGGGAGCTCTCCCTGGGCGAGTCTCCGCCCCTGTGGGTCCCACCAGGAGACTCATGGTGTCAGCAGCCTAGGATGGGGAGGTTACATTTAATAAGTATTTGGTTAAGGTGGAATCTCCCAGATTTCACCACCTGCCGCTCCCTAAGACTCTCTGACCCAGTGGTTACAGCGTCTTTTATGGATTCTTGCTTAAATCAATTAGTTATAAAATGGTAATTTTCTGTTTATATCATTTCTTCTGTATTCTTCAGTTGAGAAGAGCTTTTCTTCCTCTACTTAAAATTTTAAAAATTATTGGTATGAACTTGTTGATGCTTTATTAGTAGCATTGTCCTGGGGTGGGATTTGTGGGCACTGGCTTTAGCTCTCACAGGTGCAGTCAGGGATGAACATCATTTAGATGCTCAAATTATCCCAAATTTAGCCCGTGGGAGCCCATTCAGGTGGGCACTTATGTCCCTTTGACATTTCTTCCCGCTGTTTTGAACACCCCCTTACTTTCTGGCACAGGAAGGCGCCCTGGGCTGGTGTTCCCTGAACAGTGGTCATTTTTTAATCACATGGAAGCAGGGATATTGGTTTGGCCATGGAGAGGAGGGTGAGGCAGGCGTGCTCAGAGAAGCAGTGATAAAAATGGACGAAAGGAGCCTTCAGGCTTCGCTATGGCTCATCAGCCCCGATTCCAGTCCTTCCTGGAACCTGCTGCTTCCTAGCCCCTGGGTTCTGAGATGCCCCCATTTAACTGCTGATAAAGCCCCTTCTTGCCTTGGCTGGGGCTGACCCTGCAGGCGTGGTGCATCCAGCCTCCTTTGCTCTGGCCCAAACGAGGCATGAGGCTGGCGTCGGGGCCACAGACAGACATCGGTCTGCACCTGGTGTCTAAGCTCCCACAGGCTGAGAGGTCCAGGGTCCCCAGCCCCAGGGTGGGGTCAGGCATAAGCTGGAGCAGAAACAGGAGCAGGTGCTTGGCTCTAGAAGGGCTCGTCCAAGTCTGGACAGACCAGGTCTGGGATCCTTTCAGTCCAAGGACTTTGCATGCAGCCGGAGACCCAGGGCTCTATTTCAGATGTTGTTTTAAGTGTCTTACAGAAAACTCTTGTCCAAAGCTTGTGGAATCAGTCAGGTGTTTGCCCTCTGACCCTCCCGCTGGGGGTGAAGTATGCTTTCTTGCCCTAGTGAGGCTGGGGCTGGCCACGTGACTTCTGGTCTGGCTCTTGGGCTGTAGTGACGTGCCACGAGAAGCGCATGCCCAGGAAGCTGTTGGTCCAAGAGCACGAGAGACATGTGCACAGACGTGAACTCAGTCCGAAGCTTGGAGCCAAGTCTGGCTGAGCCCCAGCTCCATGTGGACCTTTGAGCAAGAAATGGGCTGGTGTGTCCCACTGCATGACTGTACCAACTCTCTAAAAGAGCCCCCAAAGCTGTGTGATTCAGCGCTCACCGAATGCTCAGAGCACGGCGCCCTGAGCTGGGGATGTCCTAGGAATCTGTCTCCCCTCCCCCATCGACTAGAGACTGAGGCCTGGAGAGGAGATGGCGTGAGATGGGATCCCAACTCTTTGCAAGCTGTGGGACCCAGACCAGACTGAATGAAGTCTTTGGCTTAGTTTCCAAATCTCTCAGATGGTGACAATAATACTTAGCAAGGAGGCGATTTGGGTGATGCGCCAGGCACAGCGTCTGTGCGCAGTATGCCGCGCCGTCTCTGGGTGGCCGTGCTCCAGGAAGTGTGAGCCAGCCGGCCTCCTGCCTTCCCTCCTGGGGCAGGCATATGCACCGATGTTTAACCTCGATTTCTCTCACTTCCTGGTAGTTCCTAGAATACCTCTTGCTTTGACCCTGTCTCTCTAATGGAAATAATTTTATTGTGCTGGTTTTTTTTTTCTGGGCATAAACATAAAATGGAGGATCCTTATGGCAAAAATGCAGATAGAGTCTTTAAGGAGCCACCAGCAGCTGTCTTTGACCAGCCCAGTCCAAGGGGGGACACTTGTCTGTCCTGTGATGCTGCCACGATGTGACCTTGACCCTGACTGTACTGACCACTGACTTTTGCCCAGGCGTGTGATCTCAGATTGGACAGGGAACCCAGCTTCCATCTCAGACTCTGAAAAAGAAGGCTGCAGCCTCCAGATCCAAGTGCAAAGGGCTGTGTCCTGTTGTGGGTGACCTTGTCTCTTCCCAGCTGGGTCAGAATCAGGCCTGGTTTGTTCCATTACACTTTGCAGGAGTCAAGGGTTGGCAGTGAAGTGGGGTGGGCTTTATGTTGTGTGGAAATAGTGCGTCCTGAGTAACTCCTGATAACATTGAGGACCTATTCTTGGTGGCGATCAAGGATTCTGCAGATTGGAAAACAGTTCCTTTGTAAAGTTTTCTTGGGCTGCTAACATGACCCTTGGGAGGGGAAGGAGACCAGCACTTAGCAAGTGTCCCCTTCCTTCCAGGCCCTGGGCCAGCACTGCTCACGTGAGCGTCACCTGGACCCCAGGCTCCCTGCTTCCCTTTCTGGCCCAAGCCCAGGTCCAGGTGCCTCTCTGCCTGCCCCACAGCACAGAGGATGTGGATGGATCCAGGGAACCTGTGACGGCGGCCAGCACCACCTCGACTCAGGTCCCCTGTAGGCAGGCTCCCCCCTCTTGGCTTTAGCTTCGCTCTGACCACCCTGACCATTACACGGGTAACAAAGGAGATGGAGACCCTCACCGGAGACCCGACCCTCTCAGCAGCCCCTGTCTGAGGACCTGCATCCTCCCCGGGTGACTGCACCAGAATGGAGCTCTCCCTCCTGAGAGAGGGCCGTCCTCTGCAAACACATCCTCATACTGTGTTGCAGGCACTGCTCTAAACAATTACCCAGGGTAACTCATTCAATCCTCACAACAACCTTACAAAATGTACCTTTTTTTTTTTTTTTTGCGGTACACGGGCCTCTCACCGTTGCGGCCTCTCCCGTTGCGGAGCACAGGCTCCGGACGCGCAGGCTCAGTAGTTGTGGCTCACGGGCCCAGCCGCTCCGCGGCACGTGGGATCTTCCTGGACCGGGGCATGAACCCGTGTCCCCTGCATCGGCAGGCGGACTCTCAACCACTGCGCCACCAGGGAAGCCCCAAAATGTACCATTTTATCCTTATACGTGGTAGGCAGAAAAGTGGCTCCCCAAAGGTGTCCATGGGACCACGCATATGTCACCTTGCATGCAAAAGGGACTTGCAGATGTGATTAAATTGAGGACCATGAGCTGAAGCGATTGTCTTGGATGATCAGGGTGAGTCAGTGTAATCACAGGGTCCTTAAAGGTGGGGGAGGGAGAGAGGAAGAGAGATTTGAAGATACCACGCTGCTGCTCTTGAGGATGAAGGAGCCATGGGCCAAGGGATGTGAGCAGCTTCCCGAAGTTGGAGAAGGTGAGGAATCAGATTCCTCCAGCCTCCAGCAAGGAATGCAGCGCTGCCAGCGCCTTGAGTTCAGTCCAGTGAGACCCACTTTGGATTTCTGACCTCCAGGACCGCAAGATAACATGTATGTGTTGTTTTGAGCCTCTCAGTTTGTGGTCACTGGTTACAGCAGTGACAGGAAACGAACACACCGTGCTACAGGTGGGGGAACGGGGGCGCAGAGGCCCCAGCAACACGCCCAAGGCTGCAGCTGCTGGGTCAGCAGGATCCGAGCCCAGTGGGCGGCGCTCCTGACCCCTCATGGGGCCCTGACCCTTAGGGAAGCCCCACTGTTGCCAGCTATATGGCCTCGGGCAGGTTCTTGAGTCCTCTCCATGTCGGGTGCGCAGATGAGCCAGGAGGCCTCTTAAGAGATGACGACCCCCGGCTGTATGCAGGGGTGCTGTCCGGGGCACAGGTGCCGGACCCACAGCAGCGTCCCCGCTGCCCCACACCCGCCGGGGGCAGGCCCCACCTGGCCCTCCTCCTGGATGGGCCGTAGCTCGTCTTCAAGCTCCTTCTTCCGGATTCCTTCCACAAAGGAAAAGTCCAGGCTGATGTGGGCTTTCCCCAGGGGCGTGTCCACCCTGCTGCCCACAGCCTGGTTCGTGGAATTGGGGACCGTGTCAGAGAAGAGAGGCACGCACTCCAGCAACTTCCCGGGGCTCCTTCTTGTTGACCTGAGGAGAGGGGACTGTTAGGGTCACCGGCTGCGGGAAAACAGGAGAGGCCTGAGCGGGGAAGAGAAGGGAGCCGGGGGAAGATGGCCTCTGCAGGAAGCATCCTCTGGGTGATCCGACCCCAGATTCCGCTCCGGACCCGGGACTCAACTCTGCAGCCGAGAGATGCACACTCCCTCCTCCTTGCACCCAGGGCTCCCTACACAGGTGCTTCCAGGACCCCTTCACCATGATGCTTGGCCAGCCGAGGGAGGGACCACGCCCTAAACCCCCTCCACCCCACCCCCAGGCCTAAGACACCGCCTCACACGTGGTGGGGACGCCATGTTTTTTGGTTGATTTTTACTTGAAATCTAACGCACACACAGAAAAGTGCACCAGTCACAACTGTACAGCTCAACCAGCGCCCACGCGGTGAGTGCCGTGCAGCCCCACCTGGACCAGGAAATAGAACGCGACCCACCTCAGATGCCTCCTTTTAACCCCTCAGTCACTGCCCCGACCTCCAGGGCGACCTGGGCTTGACTTGTTTTGCCTGGTGTTGAACTCTACCTAACAGGTCCCGGTCTCTTCCCTCTGACTCCTTTCTCTCAAGGATGTGTTCCTGAGATTCACCTGTGTTCCCATGTGTGGTGACAGCCCCTTGGTTCTCAGTGCTAAACGGTATTCCGCCGTGTGATTTGGGTGAATACTCCACAAGTTATTTATCTGTTCTGCCACGGGGGCATTTGGGTTTGTTTCCAGTTTTGGGGTCTTAGGAGCGGTGCTGCGCTGGACATGCTTTCTGGTGACTTCCGTAACTGATGGATGGAGGAGGGAGTAAATGTCTGAGTTATGACTAATCTGATGAGCCTTCCCTGCCCTTGTTTAGAGTTAACTTTGTGCCGCCCCGTGTCAAACATAAGAGACGGGACCAGTCTTAAGAAATAGGATCCGGGTTCTCAGCTGGCAAAGTCCACGCCGAGGTGGCCCCGTCGTCTGGGCGGGCCGAGGGTTTCAGGGGTCAGGTTGCTCACACACAGCCCAGGGCAGGGAGAGGCTCTGTAGCCTGAGAGCCTGGGCCAGGGGCTCAGGGTAGGAATTCAGACCCCATGAACTCAATCTTCGATCGCAGGGCAGACGGCAACCCCTCAAGGCCAGCCATACAGATGTCAAACCTTCCCTAAACCCCACAAGGGCCATGCCAGTGTGGCCACCACCTTGGTTGGCTTGTTACACTGCTTGGCTTCCAATCTGGTCTCTAACCATGCTTTATACAGCCAGATTCCTTCTCCCATTTGTTCATTCCTCCAACATGAACTGAGTGCTAAATAGTTATTGGGTGCTGGGGGTGTTGGTGCAGTAATGAAGCCATCTTTATCCTTTCGCCAAGGGAGCCCACGGCCAGGTGAGATTGCTGGTTGCACAATTACACAATGTTCCCAAGAAACGGGTTAGATGTGCCAGTGGGTGAAGACCACAGTGGTCTGGTCATGCTTGCTCAGGAAGGGGAGATTTCTCAGAAGGAGCCATTCGGGCGGGGTCTTGAAGGATGAATAGGGGGCCATCAGGCTGACAAAGTGGGAAGGGAATTTCAGGCAGGGGAACAGCATGCACAGAGGCATGGATAAAAGAGAGCCTGTGTGGGCTTCCCTGGTGGCGCAGTGGTTGAGAGTCCACCTGCCGATGCAGGTGACGCGGGTTCATGGCCCGGTCCGGGAAGATCCCACATGCCGCGGAGCGGCTGGGCCCGTGAGCCATGGCCGCTGAGCCTGCGCGTCCGGAGCCTGTGCTCCACAATGGAAGAGGCCACAACAGTGAGAAGCCCGCGTACCGCAAAAAAAAAAAAAAAAAAAAAAAAGAGCCTGTGGGTCACCGTGGGGTGAGCAAGGAGGCCGGGGAGGGAGGCAAGGTTGGATCATGGGAAGTGTTGTAAACCATCCTGAAAAATGCAGATTTACCGAAGGATTCTAAGCCAGGGAGAGATATAGTCAGTTTTGCAGTTTAGGAAAATCACTCTGGTGGAGGATGGACTGGCGGTGGTGATATTAGACACAGGGAATTAGTTTACAAAGCGTGTTCACCCAAACTCATTCTCTTTGTGGCGCCAACCCCACCTCACTCTACACTGTGGACATCCTCAGGCAAAGGAAAACATTTCCGCAGCTGACGCCTGTCGTTTCCACGGGTTCGTCTTACTAAAATCAAGAAACACTGGGGAAAAGTAATTTCTAAATACTCTACGTAAGTCTTTTCTTTCCCACCAGACCCCGAGTTTCTTGACACAAGGTTGCATTTTATTGGTCTCTGTACACTTCAGCATCAAGCACACAGCAGGTCCTCAATAAACATTAGATGAATAAATAAACATTCTAAGTGCAAGTAAGTCGGACAGGAACGTGGTTTGTCTTACCATGGGGTCATAGTCTTTCAGGAAACTCCAGTTCTGACCCCTGGATAGAAAACACGGTGGCAGTGTGAGCCCTCCCTGCGACATTTTGACCATGTTTGTCCCCGGGTCACAGGAATCAGTTGCTGACACGGATGCATGGATTACATCACGGAGGAACTAAAATCAGTAAGTGGAACAGATGCCGAGGATCAACAAGTGTTTATGGTGGAGCCTGTAAAATGAACACACATTTCAATGGAGTGGAAACTCTGATGCCAGAGGGTGTAGCAGGTGCGTCAGGAACCCGGATGCCGTCTCACCTGTGCCGGGGTCTGCTGGGGTATCTGCCAGTATTTCGCGAAGAAAAACCAGTTTTCACTTCCCCAAAGCCTGGCAACCTTCCAGTGCGTGCGGCAGAGGAAGGTAGGGCGGGGGAGGGAAAGTGACAGTGAGAAAAATGGTGCCAGCTGTGCTGGTAGCTTAATTTTTAATCTATTTTTTAAAAGTCAAACAATTCTCTAAGACTTGGAAGAAAAGCAGGTTTCTCTGCCCCAATCCTCAGAGCCCGCGAGACCCACAACCTAGAGTCAGTTTCTTAGCTGTTTCTTCAAGCCTTTCACCTCCATATTCTGAAAGAATAAACGTGCACTGCCATTTCTTGAGGTCCTAAAAATGTAAACTTACCTACTGGCTTTCTACTAGGGGAGATTATGAATTAGCATTCTTCACCCTTTCTTCTTCCCCATTTCTTCCAAAATCATTGCATTATAGATGTTGGTTCACTTGATATGTATGGTTTATATCCTTCTAATTATATAAATACTATTCATTGATGAACTAATTATACTACTTATTGCATAATATGATCCCAGTTCCTTTCTTTGTGCAGCCTAGAATTTTTCCTAGCGTTAATAATGACATTTTCCCTGATTATCTTAGGTTTCTATGTACTGATCATTGATTCCAAACTCTCCAAATAAATTGTAAGGCTCCCTCTCAATATTATTTTCCACACAATCAAATGCATCAGATCATAAACAATTTCTTTTAAATGTTTTCTCCAGGGAATTCCCTGGCAGTCCCGAGGTTGGAACTTGGCGCTCTCACTGCCGGGACCCTGGGTTCGATCCCTGGTCTGGGAACTAGGCCACGCAGCACGGCCAAAAAAAGAAAAAAAATTTTCTCCAGAGCCCGAGCCCTGGGACCCTAGGTCCTCTCCCTCCCTGGGGCTGGCTGCTCTCCAGGACCACCATGCTGGGATTCCCCTCTTTCTGGACCCTGTGCCTTCCTTGCTTGTTTTCCCTCCTGTGGTTGTGGAGCACATCCTCCAGTATCTGTGCATTCACGTATTTCTGTGGTTCTGGAAAGTTCTCATTTTCTCTTCAAGTAGTTCATGTCCCCCATTCTCTCCTTGGGGAGCTCAGTTTGAAGGTATGTTGGATCTTCTTGCCCTGTTCCCTAGGATTTTAGCTCTTCTTTCATGGTTTCCATTGTACTGTTCTTCTGAGTAATTTATTTTTCTTTTTCCTTTTTTCAAAAAGAAAACTTCCTTTATTCTATTATTAGTTGGAAAAATTAAATGGCACTAGACGGTCCTGTCTTTGTACATGTCCCCTATACCCCAACACATACACACACACACACACACACACACACACACTCTCTCTCTCTCTCTCTCTCTCTCTCCAATCCATCAGCAATTCTCGTAATTCTACCACCAAAACATTCCTTGCATTCTTCCACAGATCTCCAGCTACACTTCCTCCACCCGAGCTCAGGCCACCACAGACTCGCCCTGCTGTCCCCAGTTTCTTAAACATCATCACCCCTGCCCACCATTTCAATTCTTTCTAAGCATAGCGGCCAGACTGGTCATTTAAACTGTAAATTGGTCACATCAGCCTCTTGCTTAAGACCCTCCAGGGCGTCTCATGACATTTGAAAAAAAGTACCTAGACTTTAGTAAGTGCGTGGGTGTTTCCTCCTACGGCTCTTGTCCCCTCACTGACCGCCTTGGCCACATGCACGTTCTTTATGTGGTGGTGTTTTTTTTTTTTTTTAAATACACCAGACTCTTCCGTGGCCCCTTCTCATACTTCAGGTCTCAGCCTGAATGCCACCTGCTCAGAGAGGCCTCTGTGAGCTCCTGGAAAAACAAGGCGTGCACTCTGCCCAGTCCGTTTCCTCCTGACACCAGCCACACTTTGCTCCTTGTGCCTCTGTTGCTTTTTGGATGCCTTGTCCTGAGAGTGAGGGCTCCGTGCAGCCGGGACCAGGCCCGTCTTGCCCGCCACGGCAGCCTGACAGGGCAGCTCTCCTAGGAACTTCTGGACTGAGTGATGCTTGCAGGCACGTCCTTTGCTGGGTCAGAGGGCCAGCATCCTGCCCCAGGCTGCAGCCACGGCGTCATGTCTGCCCCCTACCCGCCGGTGCACTTTATCCTGTGAGCTCCAGCTGCAGGGCTTATTGCAACGGGCTGATGGGCTCCCCGGATGCACCAGGTGCGGCTGCCCCGCCCCCCTTGCCGGGCCCTGCTGTTCACTCTGTTGAGTTTGCCCAAGGCTGGGCTCCCTCACCTTCCCCGGCTCAGGTTCTCCCCCCGCAGCCCAAGCGCTTTTCCACCACCGCCCTTTACCTGGCTTACTCCCTCTCACCCGTCTCTCGTCTCTCTTTCTCCAGAAGCTTCCTAGACCCTGAGTTAGGTGCGGGGTGCCTCTGGGGGGGTGGGGGGGAGCAGGGCCCGCACCAGCGCCGCTGGCTCCTCGTCCGGCCTCTAGACCCTCCACAGCTGGCCCCGCTGCACACCATCAGCTCCCAGGGCCGCTTGCGCGGCCGTCGGGGCCTGGGGGGCAGCAGCAGGGCTCCTGCCCACCAGAGGCCCATCCCGAGCAGAGGAGGAGAAAAGGCTGTCGGTACCCAGCTGATGTGGTTCTCTGGAGCCCAGGGGTGGGGTGGCTTCCCATGGGTGCAGGGGTGTGTGTGCACGCACGTGTGTGAGTGTGCGTGCGTGTGTGTGCGTTTGTGCATGCGTGTGACCTCTCCCAGGCCTCTCTTGCTCGGACCTCCTCAGACACCGTCCCCCGTGGCTTCTGCCCTGGGCACGCCACACTTCTGGGGCTCTCAGCTCCTTCTTACCCGCTGTGTGTTGGCAGAGTCATGGTTCTTCCCATGAAACTTTTCAGTGGGCTGACCCAGCTGGGTGTGGTGCTCCCACCTCTGCATGACTGGGAAGCAGATACTGGGGCGGATGGCCACACACACACACACACACACACACAGCCCTGCTACGTGGAGGGTGCATGAAGTGCCCCAGTGTGTGGGCACAGATGCAGCCAACACACCAACCCTCCTCTGCGTGCCCCGCCCTGGGCACCTCTTCTGGATCCTGTTCTCATGAAGGAGGTGCCAAGGGGTTGGGTCTTCATGGGTGAAAAGGATTTACCAGGTGGAAAAACTGGGGCAAATGCAAAAGCTTGGATGCAAGAGAGAACATTGGTATTTGAGCAGTGGCATTGGGGCTGGAGGGGGGCCCCGGACCCCGGGCTGTTTGGAGCTGTGTCGAGAGCTCCTGCACAATGGGGACATTGCTGCCTTCAAGCCTCAGGGCAAAGAAGATCAGGAAAGGACGAGCAGGTGAGGTGACGTGGCCGTGGTCCAGGTGAGAGGAGGTGGCGGAGCCCACGCTGGCCTTGGTAGAGGGCTGGAGCGGAGGAGACGGGGTGAGAGCCGCTGGGCCACACAGAGCTGCCAGCACTTGTATGAGGAAGGAACTGAGCGGGTGTGACCTGCTGGGACATCAGAGTAAAAGCAGAGGCTGTGGGGCTGGGACCCTGTCTCTCCTCCTCCCTCTGTGCTTCCTCCAGAGCTGGGATGAGAATGGCTGGCATTTGGTGGCTTTGAAGTTTGTCTCCAAAAAAGATGAACTGAAAACCCCTGGGGCCCAGAAGCAGGCTTCCCTGGCGGTTGCTCTCTCTTGGGTGTTTGTGACCCCAGCACAACCAGGACAGGTCCCTGCTGTGCCTGAGGAGTGGCGGCTCTGACCTCCTGGAACCTCTGGAAGGGATCCCGTGAGTGCATTTTGAGAGCACAGTGCCTGCTATGTGGAAAACCACCCATAAGGCTGACTGCGGACTGTGGTACAGAGTAGCTTGGAACAGCCTGGAACAGCCTGGAACAGCCATGCAGTTTGCTCAGATACCTTGGCCCTCGTCCCCCAGCCACATGCTCCAGAGACAAGGAACAGGACCAAGAAGGCCAGCAGGGGGCGTCCAGATGACCAAGTGCCTGATGCATGGGGAGGCTGAATATTTCCATGGGCTTTAGTTTTAAAAAATTAAAATTTATTCAGAAACTATTTCAGACTGATCGGTGGTAGAGGGATGGATCGATATCAACAAAGCAAATACAATAAGGCGTTAATTGTAAATCTAGGGGATGGGTATATGGATGTTCACTGTACCAGTCTTTCAACCTTTTTTTTTTTTTTTAATAAACTTATTATTTATTTATTTTTGGCTGCATTGGGTCTTCGTTGCTGTGCACCGGCTTCCTCTAGTTGCTGCGAGCGGGGGCTACTCTTCGTTGCGTTGCGCGGGCTTCTCATTGTGGTGGCTTCTCTTTGTTGCAGAGCACGGGCTCTAGGCGCACGGGCTTCAGTAGTTGTGGCTCGCGGGATCTAGAGCGCAGGCTCAGGAGTTGTGGCGCATGGGCTTAGTTGCTCTGCGGCATGTGGGATCTTCCCGGACCAGGGCTCGAACCCGTGTCCCCTGCATTGGCAGGCGGATTCTTAACCACTGCGCCACCAGGGAAGCCCTCAACTTTTTTATGTGTTTAGAAATTTCCAAAATAAAATGTTGATGGGAGAAAAGATTGCACCTGCCAGTCCAGCTTGAACACATTTTCTTTCCACAGTCACTGACCTGGAAAAGCATCCGGATTCCCTCTGGGCGGGTCTCACTGAGCCCCAGCCCAGGACGACCCTCCACCCCACCTCCCCAGCCCCATGGAATCAGGGCACCGGGTTCCAGTCCCAGCTCTGCCAGTGACTTGCTAGGTGTCCCAGAGAAAGTCATTGCCCCTTGCACACCTCACGACTTGTGATATAACTTTATATATGACTTTCTGAGAGAGGACAAAAATCCCTGGATTTGGGGGGTTGCTGGAGCTGTATTTTATCGGGTTTATCTCAACCCCAAGAAGGACCTTAACCGCAGTGCTGGTAGATCTGTACAGCCTGGGCTCAGGTGTGCCCAGTGACGGGCACCGCAGACTAGGCCAGGTGGGAGCAGCACCTGGGGAGGTCCCCAAAGCTGGGGGAGGCCCCGCTGGGCTGGGAGGTGGGGGCGGGTCTTGCTCGAGGAGCCCCGCCCGCTTCGTGTAGACTCCACCCCTTCCGTGTTGGCCGTCTAGAGAGAGTCCTTAACAGCAGTTCCCCACTGCGGGGTAAGGCAGAGGGGCCCGAGAGACTTGCAGGGAGCCCTTGGAGCAGGTTTAAAGAGCTGAGCGAGCGTCGGGAGGGAGCAGAAATGAGGGTCAGCGGAGGAGAGGGCGGGGATTGGGTGCCGGAAGAAGCGGGGCTCGGGGAAGGCAGGGGCGCTGCCAGGAAATGTTTGTCTGCATCTTTCAGGCCTCCTTCTTCTCCGCTACACCTCCCTTTCCCGGATAAAATTTTTGGCTCAACACTAATCCCCTTTTCCCTGCGTGCACACACCTTGAAGGCTTTATAAAAGGCGGTGAAAATAAAGGATTCAGGGCCACGGTTCACACCTTTCCAACTGCTCCTACCAAGTCCCCAGAAAGTTTCTTAGTTTCCTAGGACAGCATCATGAAAGGTAATTTAGCTGCAGCTAAATCGACACCCCTTTGTCATCCAACCCAGCCCAACCACTTTCACTTTTGAAAACTCACTTTCCATCTTACTGCTTGTTATATACTTGCTGTCAATGTCCCCACCATTTTGTATGCAGCTTAAAAAAAAAAAAAAAAAAGTTAGCCTATTGGAAACATCTTTTCGTGTTTCTCTTTTCATACCTCTCACTTTAATCCGTTTCTTAGAGTTGATATACCTTAATTTACTTAGCCATTTTTTCTGTTCTTGGGCATTTATTTTGTTTTCAGGTGTGGCATTAGCTGTGATGAATGTCTTCCTGCCTCTGTTTCTTTCTGTTGAATTGTTTCAACAGGACACATTCCCAGAATGGGATTGTGGGTCAAAGCACACAGACATTTTCATGACTTTCAGTGTATAGATTCAATGTTGCTCTCCAGCAAGGCCTGAATGTGTCAGCTTTACTGGTCTTGCCAGAACTGGGAGCTGGGTGGTGCGTCAGGGTCTCCGAGACCACCCCAGGTTGACGATCCGCTAGGAGGGCTCACAGGACTCAGCCTATGGTGATACTCAACGGCTGTGATTTATTATGGCAAAAGGAAACAAAGCAAAATCAGCAAAGAGAAACGGCACGTGATTTGAAGTCCAGAGGAAACCAGGTGCAAGCTTCCAGAACCCTCATCCGGTGGAGCCACAGGGATGAGCTCAATTCCCCAGCAGCGAGTCGTGACAACACATGTGAAACGTTGTCCACCAGAGAGGCCCCTTGGAGACTTAGCTCCCAGGGGGCTGGTCACGTAGGCACCCTCTGCCTAGCACATACCAAAATCCCAGACTCCCGGGAGGAAAGCAAGGGCTCAGCTTAAATCATATTGGGGCACAAACTGGTTATGCACCGTGAGCCGTTCTTTTCAGGGGATGGAGGGAACCCTCCCGAAATCCAGGGTCCCGGACACCAGCGAAGGGCCAGTCTTATGAGCAGGCTTTCTGAGGACAGCAGTCTCAGGCCTGCTGTATCAAGTCTTCTGTTCTCGTGCCACGTGGCTGCCTAACACCAACTACCCCTGTTTTCCCCAGGAGCGTCCTTGAAAATTTCCAGCAATTAGGCGCTCTACATTTTCAATACCAGTCTAGGCTCTGGGATATAATTTAAATATTCCCTGATAGATAATTACATTAAAAATAGCACATGTATAGCACTTCAGGACTGAGAGCGTGCTCCCCTGCATTTCTCCCTGACGCATCATGACAGCCTTGTGCGGAGGGCTGATCACGTCTGGATTTGGGTGCAGAGCCTGGGGGCTCAGAAAAATCACCACCCTCACTGCTTGCACGGGCAGGAGATGCGGTGCCAGGACCAGAGCCCCTGCTGGCAGCCATTTTTGGTCTCGTCTTAAATTGTTATTTGCAGGGAACAGCATCCCTCATAAACAGTCTTACTTTGGCTGTGCAGAAAAGAAACTCAGTGGTTGCTACTCTGGAGGCTCTGGATTCCTGGGAGTTGGGAGCAGTGGAAAAAATATTCTGGGCCATTGTCTTTATTTTCTTTATTGTTTTCTATATTCTGTAACTTCCCACTAAGAGGCAGCTGAGTGCGTTTCAGGAGAAAGAAGTCGAATTGGGGATGATTGCAATACTCGTCTGGGGCAGCAGGGGGCAGTCTGTAGCTTTGCATCCTCTGTCGGGCCTAGAAACACCAGGTACCTCTCCAACAGTCTTCCCAGGGCTCCCGAAAGAAGCCAGGCGTCTTTCAGGTTTGAGGCACTGTGAGAATGAGTGTGACGTCCAGAGAAGGTGTCCGTGATGGAACCCAGCAGCGGGCCCTCGGTGAACAGTGGCTCAGGGCTGGGGTGAGGCTTTAACAACAGGTAGGGCCCTGGCCCGGCCGGTCGGAAAGGACTGGAGGCCTCCCGCTTGCAGGTGTGCAGAGGTGAGGGCTGGAGGAGAAGGGGCAGCTCTTTTCCAGTTGCTCTGGGTGGCTATCAGTGTTTTAACAACTGCACCAGTACTTGCCCAGGTGCCTTCCAGCCCAAGGGCCGTGGTGTCAGTGGCCCATAGGATTGGTTTCTTTCCCAAGACAAGGGGACAAACTACACTCTAATAGTGGACCAGACCGCCTTGGCTTTGGCCTTCCGAGCCCCCATCTGAGTCCACATGCCTTATCCCCCTGCCCCCCGTTGACTCACGCAGGTCCTTGTCCCCAGGAGCCCGGGCTGGCAGACCTCACGCCTGCTCCAGGCTCGGCTCCCACGTGGTCTCTGACCTGGGCTGTGCTGGAGCTGGGAGTGGTTGGGCAGGTTGGGGGAGGGGCTGCGGAAGAGAGCACCTGGCCAGGTACAGAGCGCAGGATTTGTGTCAGGCCGACTCCATCCTAGCTCCGGCCTCACCCTCAGTGTGACCCTGGCTGAGCCACTTCATCTGTCTGCCTCCCCTGTAGTCCCTGTGCTGGGTGGCTTCATGCTGGTGTCTGATTTGTCTTCACCCCAACTTGCAGATGAAGCAACGGAGGCTCCGACAGCTTTGCCTGCGCTCCTGAAGCCAGGAGGTTGTGCAGCTTGGGATGAACCCCGCACCAGCTCCTCCCAGGACCCATGTTCTCTGACCTCTCTTTACTCCCTCTCCAAGAGGGACTCTTCTGTCCTTTTCTAAAGGAAGGAGTCAGGGAAGCCTTGTTAGAGGAAAACATCTGACAGTGATTTTTGAGGACGAAGGAGTATTTGAAGCAAATGCTGGGGGATACGAGAGTTAGCTTTCGGGCTGCACAACCAAATTGGGTGGAAAAATATTTTGTTTACTGATGGAACGTTCACGATTTCCTGCTTATTATTTTGCCAATATTAGCCTTGTTTTAATTACTGCAAAGGCCAACAGCTGCCTCAGACACATTGGTTCTGCAAATTAGCGGGGAATCTGTAAATCACAAGGGGTCCCCGGAAGACTTCACAAACTCAGCCCGGGCCTGGGAAAGCCCCTTAAAATGCTGTAGCTACTTGTGGGAGAAAGGTGCTTTGCTCCAGGTTACCAACTCTCATGACGTCTGAATTATGGGCGATTAGTGCCCTCCGGGGAGAGAGGATGTGTTTGCATTTGCATCTTGTAAATTCTCCCGGGAACAAGGGCACTAGAATGGGATGCCTCCTGCATTTTGCATCAGGTCTGAAATTCACTTAGTGACTTTACCTGCAGAAAGGTGGTAAAATAATGGTGGCTATGAGCAAGCGCTCAGGGGTCAGACCTGGATGCGAGCGCTAGCTCCTGCCCTCGCTAGCACTCAGAATGCTGAGAGCAGCTTTGCTCGTGAAGGCCCTAGTTTGCAGATGGCTGTCGGACAAGCTTCTTTATGGGGCAGACTCTGTCTCAATCCCCTTTGTGCTACTTATAGTTTTCCTGTCTCAATCCCGGTCTTACCCCCTCAGAGGAAGGTGGTAATAACAGCAGTCACCCCAGAGGGTCACGGCAACATGCAATGTCCCAAAGTATGTGTAAAGCTCTTAGCAAACTTCCTGGCAGCTGTTAAGAGTAATGCTGGCTAATATTGTCGTGATTCCGTGGCAGCCTCCACGTAGAGTAGCCCCAAGAGCATTCCTGCAGCCCCAGTGCTGGGCTTACGGGGCTCACTGCAGCCAGGAACCCAAGGCCGTCTTGGAAAGGAGCCTCGTGATTGGCCTTGTGCTCCGGGATTCTAGGGAAGGTGTTAGTCATTTTGCAGCTGCAGGATGGCCTTGCCTAGGTTTCTTTGTTGTTCTGTTAGCTTCATCCATGTCCCGTTGGAAACCTCGTTTACCTCGGTTTGCCTGTCAGCAGGGCGAATTTTCACTTTCTCAATGATTATACAGATCTTAGCTATCAACGCCTTGGGTCTCATTGAAGCTAACACGTGATCATTCTTCCCAAAAGAAAGTGGAACGAAACCTTCCCACAGCCTTATGACTGCACCTGGGCTCCAGCTGCACCAGGCTGGCCCTACCCTACATCTCTGTGCTTCTTGCACCCTGGGACTCTCTCTGTGGTTGGCTCTTACTTGACATTCAGGTCTCAGCTCAAACCCCATCCCTTTCATGACTTCCTAATAACGAGCTCCCATCCGGATCTCTGCCAGTCTGTCTCATCACTATTTTCTTCTTAGCATTATTATCTCAGATTATTTTGTTCACTGTCTGTTTCCTTCACTAGAGACAAAACACGATAAACGCATCGCTAGCTAGAATGGTGCCTGGCATGTAGTAGGTGCTCAGTAAACAGTTGTGGAAGGAAGGGAGGGGGAAGGAATATCCCTACACATGATCCTTCCCTGTTTGATCCATAGGATTCTAAGGGGTTGGAAGAGGGGCTTGACATCTTGGGTCTGGCATCCCTCTCAAGCCAGTGGTCCCTTTTGCAGCATCCTTCCTGTGCCTCTGTTGAACCATATCCATTGCAGAGAGCTCTCCATTATGACATGCCTGGTGCTCTCCCGTTAGAAATGGCTTTCTTAGAGAGGGCCTGAACTTCTCCATTCTGCCCCTAGAACTGCTGAGAACAAGATTCAAGATGGCCTTCTAAGTAAGTGAGGATGTCTCTCAGACCTCCAGTGGGTCAGCTTTCCTCCAAGCCAAGCCCCCAGTCTCTTTAAACATTCGTCCTATGACATGGGTGCTTCTAAGTGCTTCCACATCATCTCTATCAGGGACCCTGAAAAATTTGAAGGATGTCCTTCAGAGGTACAATAATAAGGAAAATATCTACCATCAAAAGGATGTTGTGAGTGTTAAGTGGGATAATACACGTAAAGGATTTAAGTACAAGGTAAGTACTCAATAAAGGTTAATCTTATGACACATGGCTGGGAGTTATCTTGGAAATCCCATATACTTTGGGCTGAGGGCATGTCACTCCAAAGAGAATTTGCTCTTGTTTCTGCACGTGGGGAACCATCAACACAAGGCCACTCATAGATACTTTCTTGACTTTGGTTTCCAGGCCAAACAGTGTCAATTCAAACCCCAAACCCAATGAGGGCAGGTAAGTAGATATAGATTCTCATGGGGGCCTCTCTTTCCCCCTTAGCAAGTGGGAGTTGAGACACAGGTTTCCTTGTCATCTCATTTTGTTAATTTTTTCATTACACCTTGTCACTGAGGGTATGGCCTCCAAGGATCCTGCATTTCGAAGGAGTCTCATTTCCAAGTCCCTACCTCGTGCAGGTCCACCGTTTTGTTCTGGTTTCTAAACAGCGTGAACATCAAGCCTCCTTGTTTCTGAACTTGGCAAATGTCCCCAAAGGGCAGGAGCTTGAGTTCTCAGCTTTGCCTCTGTTTTTGGCTCCTGGGGATTTCTTTTACTTGATTGCATGCGTGGCTATGCGTTTAAGAGGAGATTTATCATATATTACCTGGGATTTGTAGGTGTTTTGTGGCAATAGGCTTTTCAGATAATGGAGATTTCCATGTCACTGGAGATAAAAAGATCTAGATAGATTTTATGACTAACTCAAACCCACGCAGCCTGAACAGAGCCAGACCGCACCCCCCTCTGTTACACCCTGCTAACATGCAGGCTGACCTGTGGGTAAAAGCATGCTTCCCATTAGGCCTTTGGAGATACCACATCGGGCTCAGAGACCCTACCAGCACCTTCATGGGCCTGTAGGTATGTGGACAACTTGGGCTGGGAAGTGCGGTTTGGTGACACCAGTCTCCCTTATTGTCACACTGAGGCCACCAATTGCCATCTGTCATTGTTCATCTCTAGATTCTGCTGCTGCTTCTTTTGTTTTTACAAAGAATTGTGGAACGAGGTGGACAATTTTTCTTGCTAAAATAAAGATGATTTAGCTCCTTGCCTTCCCCGGGGCTGTCATCCTAACAACCACATTAAAGTGAAATGAGATTCGTTCCCAGTGACTGTTCACCAGCTCCCAGCAATTAGCTCTTTTTTTCCCACTAATCGTTTAAAAAGTACACCATTCTGCAGGAAGAAATATTTGCAAATGATGCAACAGTCAAGGGCTTAATCTCCAAAATATACAAACAGCTCATACAACTCAACAACAAAAAAATGGACAAGCCAATCGAAAAATGGGCAGAAGACCTGAACAGACATTTCTCCAAAGAAGACACACAGATGGCCAGCAGGCACAAGAAAAGATGCTGAACATCACTAATTATTAGAGGAATGCAACAATGAGGTACCACCCACACCGGTCAGAATGGCCATCATTAAAAAGTCTACAAATAACAAACGCTGGAGAAAAGGGAGCCCTCCTGCACTGTTGGTGGGAATGTAAGTTGGTGCAGCCACTGCGGAAAACAGCGTGGAGGTTCCTCAGAAACTAAAAGTAGAATTACCATATGACCCAGCCATCCCACTCCTGGGCATATATCCAGAAGAAACTATAATTCAGAAAGATAAAAGCACCCCTATGTTCATAGCAGCACTATTCACAATAGCCAAGACATGGAAGCAAACTAAATGTCCATTGACAGATGAATGGATAAAGAAGATGTGGTGTATACACACAATGGAATACTACTCACCATAAAAAAGAACAAAATAATGCCATTTGCAGAAACACGGATGCAACTAGAGATTATCATACTAAGTGAAGTAAGTCAGAAAGAGAAAGACAAATACCATACGGTATCACTTAGATGTGGGATCTAAAATATGGCACAAATGAACCTATCTACAAAACAGGAACAGACTCACAGACATAGAGAACAGACCTGTGGTTATCAAGGCGGGGGAGGGAGAGGGAAGGATTGGGAGTTTGGGGTGAGTAGATTCAAACTATTACATTTAGAATGGATAAACAACAAGGTCCTACTGTATAGCACAGGGAACTATATTCAATATCCTGGGATAAACCATAATGGAAAAGAATATTAAAAAGGAAGGTTTATATGTGTATAACTGAGTCACTTTGCTGTATAGCAGACATTAGCACAACATTGTAAATCAACTATACTTCAGTAAAAAGACTAAAACTGAAAAAAATTTTTTAAAATTACATCATTCTGGAATTTTACTCAAAACTGGTCAGTCTTGCTAGTTTGTTTCTAGATTGCACCGTTTCTCCATTCTTGAAAACTGGATCACATTTTCCTGTCCTCAGTCTACCGCCCCCTTTCTTCCTCTCTTGATTTGTTACGTGTTCTTGCATTTGATCTGTAACGAGGGCTCAAGCTCTTTCACTTTCCTGCTACGAACTGTCTAGTTCTGAAACTGTGAAATTAATGTGACCAGAAACATTAATTTTTTTACCATCTCTCTCTTATCTGGAAGGATGATAATTCAATGCCTACGATGTGAGAAGTCTGGTAACATAGCGTGTGGATCAGAGTTGAAGTTGCATCAGTAGGCCAGATTAAGGACTAAGCTATTAAAAAAAAAAAGCCCCCCACGTGGAACGAGTAGGATTCAGGTTAAACCTCAGGACCGGAAAGGGAAGGGGGTGGGGACTAACAGTTATTATTTAACTCCTTTCTTTCCCAGGCCACATGCCAGACCCTTCCACAAATCTTACAGCCACCGGAAGCCTCAGACATTGCAGTGTGGCCTGACTAGGATGGTGGAGAGCTGCCTACAGCTGGTTTTGTAACCTGTGGAATTTAATTATTTGTTCATTGTACATTCATATATGAACCCATCAATCTTTTAAATATATTTTATTTTATTTTTCTTTCTTGGTATATACAAAGTAACTGCCCCCTCTAGTTTGGTTTTCCAATCTGTAAGCCGAGGTGAAGGGGTGGGATAAATAGTATCTTGGGGACCTTCTAACTCCAAGTTTTAACTCTAGCTACCGCAATGTGGAAAAACTAAGGTCGGACAGAAAGGGGGCCCAGGTCAGCAAGGGGTCTGACTTCTGTCCTCAGCAGAGACAGGGCAAGCACTGGTGCTGATTTTCCACACGTTCGTGTCTGTGTTGGGCTCATGTGCACTTTTTCTTTTAAACTGGGAAGGTGATTTTAGGATGGCAGAGTTGAGCGGACAGGTAGCTTGGTTGTTGGTGTGTAAATCAGCAGTGCTGCCCCGGTCCTTCCCTACCCTCTCTTTCTGTGCTGTTCCTTAGCCTTCCAAGGAGCCCAGAAAATCATTACAAATGTACAGCAAGATTCTAGCAAAGCGGAGAAGCTCTGTTAACAAAAATATTCCGTTTAATATTTTAGCTGGAAGTGCAGGCAACTGTCAGAGGCTTGAAGCTGAATTCCAAAAGTGAGGCAGAGTGACTGACAATCTGGGCACATTTCGACATGGAATTTCCCTTTACTGTTCACAGATGGGCATTGGCTCAGGGGCGGGGTGGTGACCGTGAAACAATGTGATGCATCGGAGGGTCCCCGTAAGGCAGCGTGGTCCTCCCAGGAGCTCACGCCCAGGCTGTTCCTCCCTGCAAGGGACACGAGAGCTGCGTGAAGCCCATCCTCAGAGGTGGGCCAAGTTTGGAGGCACATCTTCTTCTGCGTGACCCCATAACGCCCATTACTATCCGCATCCCGTTCATCCACTCCCTGCCCACTGCGCCCAGCGAGCCGCCCAGCTGCCGGCAACCTGAGCACCGCACTCAGCTTCGAAGAGTCACTCCTCTGCCCGTACTTCAAGCCCCTTCGAGACTTGGCCCCTGCCCTCCCTCTCCACCCGCTACTGCTTCTCTATCGTCCTCCCTTTGCTCCAGACACACTAAACCACTTGTCATTCCCAAGATATGTCAGGAACACCTGCAGTGTCATCTTCCCAGAAGCATCCTCCCACAGGACTCACCGTCTGGTACGCCAGCCCCAAGCTGGGTCCCATCCTCGCTTCTGGACAGCCCCTCTCCCCCGCAGACTGAGACTTCCCCTGTCACACACCCCCCTGTATTGCAGGCACTTGCTTGTCTCTCTCTCCCCACCTGGGTTTGAGCAGCTTGAGGGCAGGGAGCTGCAATCCTGAGTTCCTGGGTGTCCCTGGCCGTAGCATGAGCCTGGCCTGTAGCAGAGGCCCAACGAATCTCTCTCAAGTGGAGGAATGAATAAAAACTGAAAATAGCTAAAAGTCACCCAGGCCAAGGCTTATATACCAGGAGATCACCAAAGTGGGATGAAGTATCAACGGGAGGAAGTTCCCACATCTGCTCATAAAAGGAATTGGGGCAGTTTCTGGAAGCTTCTGAGCAAGGGCAATCACCCTTGGAGCAAGTGTGTCCTTTCACTATGCGACTGTAGGGGGGGACCCTCCTTTGGCTGCCGTGTGTGGTGTGTTGGGGCCCCATCTCCCCACGCAGGGTGGGTCCCCCAGGAAGCTCGTCCTGAGACAGAGAATGAGTTCAGGCAGGTCAGCGAGGGCAATGCTCTGGGATCACCGTCTGTGGGAGGAAAGAGGGCCGCCCTGCTGGCCAGACGATGCCTAACAGTGGGCGCGGGGGATCTCAGCTACTCCCAGGGATGCTCTGCAGCCCTTCCAAGTTCCCTAAGTTGGAGCAGGGGGCCAGGCCTTTACGCTCCCATGATGACCATCATGGGATGCAGGCTGCCCCCACCCCCAAGGAGGGGCATGTTATGGGTTCAGCTGTGTCCCTCCAAAAAGATGTGTTCAATTCCTAAGGCCCCGGCACCTCTGAATATGCAAGAATCTGCTACAAAAAAATAGGGCTCACAGGGATCTTATGACTGTGGGGCAGTGTAGGTAAGAGACGTGCTGTCAGAAATGAAATCCAAAGTAGGCTGCGTGCTTTTCATTCATTAATTCACACAGTTCCGTCATTTTACAAATATTTATTGAGCACCTGCTATTTGCTGTATTAGCGGCACACCAGGGGCACACAAAGGAGGTGTCATGAGCCCCTCAGCCAGTCGCTAAATGGCTTTTCTGGGGTTACCAGCCAGTCAGGGCAGGGCAAGGACCAGAACTGGGGTCTCCCGGCTCCTGCCTTTCTATGCTTCTATGGATGAACCTGCTTTCTTTTCCCATGGGATCTAGACTAGCAGCTTCATTCCCCACGTGCCTGCCATGGCTCTGGCCACACGCACTAGATGTAATGTGATGGCATAATGATAGAAATGGATAATACCCCGAGCTTCCTTAACCCCCCTGCTCTAATCATACACAACCCCAGAACACACTGTAATAATTTGTCATCCATTTTCCAAGGTAGAAGGCACTAACTCTTAATTATAAGCCAAGGCTAGAGATGAGTAAATAAATATGCATGCCAGTCTGAATGCTATAATTAGAACTACCATTTGACTAAAGACAAATGGAGACGTTTTAATTCCAGGCCTCTGCTTGAATGTTGAGTTGCTGCTAGGGAATAGCCCATGTGTGTTTACACTTTAAATTCTGAGCAGGCGGTAGCACAGTAAAAAGGCAGCTTCTTGTAAGTGGGGCTGGGATGTACCCTACACGGCACTAGGTATTTCGCTTCTGTGTTTATTTCCCAAAGCCAGGTTAACGTGAGGATTACTATTTTTCAGACATTTCTGACAGATATTTTGAACGATAATTTTGCATAAAAGTGTCTAACACTATTTGTATAACAGGTTGGCATCTTTCATTGGCAACAATGAGTTGGATGAGAACGGGGCGGACATACAAAATCTATTCATTTAATATTTTTTCTCAAGTACCCACTCGATGCCAGACACTGTTCTAGGCAGTGATGAACACAAATGACTTGGACCTAGAGATCGTCACACTGAGTGAAGTGAGTCAGACAGAGAAAGACAAATAACCTATGATATCACTTATATGTAGACTCTGAAAAAATGGTACAAATGAACCTATTTACAAAACAGAAATTTAGTCACAGATGTAGAAAACAAACTTATGGTTACCAAGGGGGAAAGTGGGGGGAGGGATAAATTGGGAGATTGGGACTGACATATACACACTACTATATATGAAATAGATAACTAATAAGGACCTACTGTATAGCACAGGGAACTCTACTCAATACTTTGTAATGACCTATATGGGAATACGTCTAAAAAAGAGTGGATATCTGTATATGTATAACTGATTCACTTTGCTGTACGGCAGAAACTAACAAAACATTGTACATCAACTATACTCCAATAAAAATTGATTTAAAAAAACCACAAACGACTTGCTTTCATGGAGCTTACTTTTTAGTGAATGGAGACATACAAGAAAACAATAAACAAGTGTGTAGCTAAGTACATAATACATATAAAATGTTACCTTGTGATAAGTGCTACAAAGAAATATAGGTCAGGAGCAGGGGATAGAGAGCGAAGGAGGTGGGTGCTGTCTTAGGTAGGGTGACTGGGGAAGATTCGGATGAAGTGGCATTGCAGCGGAGACCTGAATGAAATGAGGGAGCGATGGGGATACACGGAGAAAGAGTGTTCAAGCAGAGGAAACAGCAAGTGCAAAGGCCCTGAGGCAGCTCAGGCAGGAGTCTGCCCGGTGTGTCCCAAGACCAGCAAGAAGGCCAGGGTTCCTGGAGAAGAGTGAACCAGGGGAGGAGGTCAGGAAATAAGGTCAGAGAGGAAGCAGGGGACAAATGAGTAGCCTGAGGGCCACAGGGCGGACGTGGAGATGGGAGACATCGAAGGGTTTTGGGCAAAGGAGTGATGTGATTCAACTTCAGTTTGAAAAGAATCCTTCTGGCTTTGTGTGGAGAATGGATTGAGGCCGGGAGGCAGGTAAGGAGACAGCCGCCAGGGGAGGCTGCTGCACCTCTTCTTTTTTCTTTCTTTCTTTTTTTTTTTTTTGCGGTACGTGGGCCTCTCACTGTTGTGGCCTCTCCCGTTGTGTAGCACAGGCTCCGGACGCGCAGGCTCAGCGGCCATGGATCACGGGCCCAGCCGCTCCGCGGCACGTGGGATCTTCCTGGACCGGGGCACGAACCCGCGTCCCCTGCATCGGCAGGCGGACTCTCAACCACTGCGCCACCAGGGAAGCCCTGCACCTCTTCTTGTTGGGGTGCTTCAGCACGTGGTTCATGAGCAGGTCGGGAGCCAGGCTGTCGGCTCCGGTCACGGCTGTCTGGTCCTGGACAAGCTGCTGAAACTCTCTGTGCCCCATTTACTCACCTGTAAACTGGGGATAGTACCGTCAACTTCCTCGGTGGTTCTCAAAGTGTGGCCCTCAGGCCAGCCGCATCATCTTCACCCAGGAAGTTACCGCAAGTGCAAATTGTCAAGTCCCACCCTAGACCTGCTGTTTCAGAAGCCCGGGGGGTGGGATTGCCGAATAAATAACAGGGCATCCAGGTAGACCTGAATTTTAGATAGACGATGGATATTACCCGTGCAATATTTGGGGCATACTTACCTACGTCTGGGGGGACCCAGCAATCAGTGTTTGAAGAGGTCCTCAGGTGATTCTGATGGACCCTGACATCGAACATCGATGCTCCTCACGGTGGTTCTGGAGGTTTCTGGAAGCTTAGCACAGTGCCTGGCACCGGGCTGGCGTGCGGTAGCTGTCACTATGAGCCCCGAGCACTGGCTGATACCAGGGACTTTGGAGCCTCGAGATGGAGTGACTTGGCTGAGGGCACGGCAGGTGGGATCTCTTCACTAGGAGGACTCTTCCGTGGCTCGGGTGCTGGAACGCGTGGAGACGTGCCAATTGCCCTCAGCCGGTTGCCTGAAACCGTTCTTCTCCCTCCCTCTGTCGGGTTGATGATGGGGTCTGAAGGGGGTGCACACCCAACCCCTAGGCTCAGGGGTTTGGAACTGTGTGGGTTCTCCTTATTTTGCAATGGCAATTTCTCTAATTCAGTGACCAAAATGTACACAGTCTAAAAGTCAGCTTGCTAATGACACCGCTGGTGAGAATAGCTTTCTCTCTCTAGATTGTTCTGGTCAGCTCTGCCCAGCTCTTAGACTGAGGAGTCAGTGCGGGGCGCCTGAAACAATTACCCTCATAAATGTTAACTTAAGTGGGTCAGAAAATAGGGGTGGCGTTTGTTCCCGAAGGCAGTGAAGAATACGCACTTCTTGGCCTCACTGGGAGTAACAGACACGTGCATCCCGACTAGGTTCTGGGGGAAGATGGCAGCCGATGTGTTCAGTATGCGATTGATAAATTCCAATTAGGTGAGTTTGGAAAGAAAGATTTCGGTTACGAGGGATAATCACCTGTTAGTGGAATCGAATTTTCTTTTCTCCTGGCTCCTCAGTGACTAAGTGCACCAATAGACCCGGTAAGTGTAGCTATTTGTTCGCGGACTTGCAGCCATCTGAAAATCTGGTTCCACAGCGGCCTGCACAGAGTGTTTGGATGGGGAAGGTATTAAGATAGTAATGTGTGCGAAAGCCCCTCCCTGAGCCTGGCACTTAACAAGTACTTAATAAGCATTGTCTTCACAAATCATTAATCCGGACAGCCGTTCATTTGAGAATTGCTTTTCTCTGTAGTGGAAAGAATGGATGCTAGGTTATTGCCTGTGAAGACCTTGTGTTGCCCAGAAGCACTGCTTGTGGTAATACAACACTATGCGTTGGAATAAATGGGAAATTAAGGCTTTCTTTTAAATCGCAGGAATATATACGTTTAAGCTTCTCAAACGCTAATGTCCATAGGAATCAGCAGATCTCGGTGGGGCTTGAGATTCTGCATTTCTAACAAGGTCCAGATGATGCCGGGGCTTCTAGTCTGGACCCACACTTCGAGATGGGGAGATGTCCGGCTACCAGCCTCACAAGGGCACGACTGGTGTTAGTACAGCGGTGCGCTCTGGAGAGCGAGGCCTATCTGAAACGTCGTATGCTCTGGGGTGATGGGTATGAAGTGACGGGATGAACAAGCTTGATGTCTAGCACTCAGTGTGCAATTAATAATTGTTCATTACTTTACATGACTAAACCAGGAGGAACCGGGTATACCTTAAACCCTATAATAAAAATTGAGTTTTATCCAACAGAAAGATCATAGTTGACTCTGATTTATAACCCAACCTCTTCCACGGTAGGATTCCCTTTAAGTAGTCAGCTCTTCTAAACACATTTCAAGCAGGATGCACTGATTGATTTTTCAGATTTTAGGAATCCACTCGTTGCTTACGTGCGCGTGCACCTCCGTGGGCTCGGGAGCGTGTCCTGGTGTTTCCCCCGGGCGTGGGCTCATAGCTCTGCCGACGCGGGTGCTGCTTGTGTCAGGACAACTTGTTCTCTCTCATTTCCCAGGCCCCACGGGATCCTTTCTCGCAGAGACACTGCTTTGAGGGAATTGCCTGCAGTTTGATGCACAGCGCTTTCCTGTTCTCTCCTCCTTGGCTCCCCTTTACCAGGACAGCTCTCCCCAGCCTGTGTGAGCAGGCGTGGGGCTGAGGGAGGCAGAAACGGCTGCCTTTTAAAAAAAAATTTAGCTATAATGTACGTACCGTAACATTCACACATTCACCAGTTTCAAGTATACAGTTCAGTGGTTTTAAGGATATTGATCAAGTTGGGCAACCATCACCACTGTCTACTTTCAGGACATTTTCTTCGCCTCCAAAGGAACCCTGTCCTTATTAGCAGTCATTCCCCATCTTCCCTCCCCCCAGCGCCCAGCACCCCCTAATCTTTCTGTCTGTATGCATTGCCTAGTTTGATCATTTCTTATAACTGGAATTCATACAATATGTGGCTTTTTGTTTCTGGCTTCTCTCCCTTAGCATAATGTTTACAAGGCTCATCCATGTTGCAGCCTATGTCAATACTTCATTATTTTTTTTTAAATAAATAAATTTATTTATTTATTTTTTGGCTGTGTTGGGTCTTCGTTGCTGTGCGTGGGCTTTCTCTAGCTGCGGCAAGCGGGGGCTACTCTTCGTTGCGGTGCGCGGGCTTCTCATTGCGGTGGCTTCTCTTGTTGTGGAGCACGGGGTCTAGGCGCACGGGCTTCAGTAGTTGTGGCTCATGGGCTCAGTAGTTGTGGCTTGCAGGCTCTAGAGCACAGGCTCAGTAGTTGTGGTGCATGGGTTTAGTTGCTCTGTGGCATGTGGGATCTTCCTGGACTAGGGCTGGAACCTGTGTCCCCTGCACCGGCAGGTGGATTCTTAACCACTGCACCACCAGGGAAGTCCCTAGTACTTCACTGCTTTTTATGGATGAAAACTTCCCATTATATGGATCTACACCCATACTTATAGCAGCATTATTCACAATAGCTAAAACGTGGACGCAATCCAAGTATCCACTGACAGATGAATAGATAAACAAAATACGGTCTATACATACAGTGGGATATTATTCAGCCATAAAAGTGAAGGAAATTCTGCCATATGCTACAACATGGATGAACCTTGAGGACGTGATGCTACATGAAATGTCAGTCACAAAAAGACAAACAACGAATGATTTCATTTATCTGAGGTACTTAAGGTAGTCAAATCATAGCGACAGAAAGTAGAATGGTGGTTCAGGGACCACAGGATGAGGGATGGAGGGTTATTGTTAAATAGAGACAGAGTTTCAGTTTTACAAGACAAAAATCTGGAGATGGATGGTGGTGATGGTTGTACGACATTATGAATGTACTTAGTACTCCTGAGCTGTACACTTAAAAATGGCTAAGTTGGTAAAATTTGTGTTATGTGTATTTTACCACAATAAAAAAATGTTGAAAAAAAAATTGAGGGGGGAAATTGGCAGAGTTTCCAGGAGTCAAGCAAGGATGGTAATGTTGAACTTGTTGGAATTTGCAGTATTACTTTTTTGGCCAAAGTATAGACAATGGATGTTTTAAGGAAGAAAGACAGGAGGAATGGTGAAATCTTGTTTTCTGCATAATTTCTGTTATGAAAACTAAAATGAATCTGCAGAGCTTACCTGTTAGGAGTGCAATTTTGCAATCTTTTTCTAAGGGAGAGATTCACACTATAGTTATACTGGGGGAATGTGCTGTAAAATTCATTATTATTAATCCTTTGGAATTCACTCTTGCTCCCCTCAAAAGCCAGCATCCTGTTTGCTCTGGCACACGCAGTGCTTTTGTTTTTCTTTTTGTGGTACGAGGGCCTCTCACTGTTGTGGCTTCTTCCGTCGTGGAACACAGGCTCCGGACACGCAGGCTCAGCGGCCATGGCTACACTACCATTTGGTAGTGTGTATATGTCCATGTATACACTACCACTCTCTCACTTTGTCCCAGCTTACCCTTCTCCCTCCCCTTGTCCTCAAGTCCATTCTCTAGTAGGTCTGCGTCTTTATTCCCGTCTTGCCCCTAGGTTCTTCATGACCTTTTTTTTTTTTTTTAGATTCCATATATATGTGTTAGGATACGGTATTTGTTTTTTTCTTTCTGACTTACTTCACTCTGTATGACAGACTCTAGGTCTATCTACCTCACTACAAATAACTCAATTTCGTTTCTTTTTATGGCTGAGTAATATTCCATTGTATATATGTGCCACATCTTCCTTATCCATTCATCTGTCGATGGACAGTTAGGTTGCTTCCATGTCCTGGCTATTGTAAATAGAGCTGCAATGAGCATTGTGGTACATGACTCTTTTTGAATTATGGTTTTCTCAGGGTATATGCCCAGTAGTGGGAGGCAATCATTCTTTAACTACTTAATTCTTCATTCTTACTCCTTTTGACCCAGGAAAGGAACAAACAGGTTAGGCAAGGCATTGCATACATTTAGTAGAGCAGATGTCAGGAGTTAGGTTAAATGTTACCTAGTGATTTCATTTTTATAATTAAGGTTTAAGGGCAACAGAAAAAGGCAAGCAGGAAAGGGGCAAAAGAGCTGCTTATGGCTCTTCTGGGTTGAGTCTAGCACAGAGAGGGTACTTCCCAGGCTCATTTGTAGATGGGGTGGCTGTGGACGGAGTTATGGCGGTGTCTAGGTGCTATGTAGTGGGAGTTTTGGGGTGGGACTTCAGGTAAAGCTTCAGGTGAAGAGGGGGTTGACTCTGCTGGCTGACACCATTTGTGACCCATGTCCCCCTTTTTCTACCTGCAAAATACAGACAAGATGCTTGAGTGGCAGCAGCCACCTCGCCTGGGACTCCTTGAGGATAGTTGAATGATGATAAGCCCCTAAGAGAGAAGGGCTCTAGGGAATTGATAGCCTTGGGGCACTCACTGTGCCGGCCTTGGGCTGCCCACCACTGGACTTTTCATGAGAGGAAAAGAAAATAGTATTTTGCTTGAGCCACTGTTATCTGGGCTTTTCTGAGAGTGAAGAGAACCAGTGATCTGAGAGCTCCTTGTATCTCTTGGGCTCTCAAATCCCAGGGGAGTCAAGTGGGAAGGCCAGAGGGTAGTTGGCTCTGATACCAGAGTCGGGGTGTTATCACATCCTGCATCGTAAGTATGGGAGGGACCTCGGAAAGGACGGAACAGAAGCAGATGTTTCCAATGTGCGTGGATGCTTACGAAACAGCTGTGTTGTCTATTCCTCCTTCCAACTGATTTGTGATTTTACGAAGATAATCTCTCTTTGTCACCTGGCCACATGCCCTGCTAGGCCAGTTACTCTGTTGCCGCCTCCTTACAGCAATGGGTTAGGAATGGGCCCATTGTGAACTTCCTCCCAATGAAGGATGGGAGAGGTTTCCTCCCACGGGCCTCAGTGGAAGTCTTACTCATCAAAAGAAATGTATAGAAAGACGTACTCTTCTTGCCCTGTTCCACGGGACATGATGGTGTGTCCTTGAGGTACCAGCACTGCATCAGCTATCTTGTCACTTTGAAGGGAGCCGAGCCAATGTGGTGAGTGAGCTGCACACAGCAGAGAGCAGAGCGGGAAGCTGGGGAGAAGCTGTGTTAGCCAGCGCTGGAGCGGTCCTATCCTGTATTTATCATTATGTTAGGTCATAAATCTCCCTTACTGCTCAAGCCAGTGGAGTCAGGGTTTTCTATTACTTGTAGTCAAAAATTCCCTGATGAGTGTTTTTTTTTTTTTTTATTGAGGTATAGTTGATTTACAGTATTATATTAGTTTCAGGTGTACAACACAGTGATTCAATATTTTTACAGATTATACTTCTTTTTTTTTTTTTTGGTACGCGGGCCTCTCACTGTTGTGGCCTCTCCCGTTGCGGAGCACAGGCTCCGGACGCGCAGGCTCAGCGGCCATGGCTCACGGGCCCAGCCGCTCCGCGGCATGTGGGATCTTCCCGGACCGGGGCACGAACCCGCGTCCCCTGCATCGGCAGGCGGACTCTCAACCACTGCGCCACCAGGGAGGCCCCCTATACTTCTTTTAAATTTATAATATTACAAAACAATAGCTATATTTCACTGTGCTGTATAATATATCCTGTTGCTTATCTATTTTACACATAGTGGTTTGAATCGCTTAATCCCATACCCCTAACCTGCCCCTCCCTCCTTCCCTCTCCCCACTGGTAACCACTAGTGTGCTCTCTATATCTGTGAGTCTGTTTCTGTTTTGTTATATTCATTCATTTGTTTTCTTTTTTAGAGTCCACATATAAGTGATAACATAGAGTATTTGTCTTTGTCTGACTTGTTTCACTAAGCGTAATGCTCTCTAAATCCATCCACGTTGTTGCAAATGGCAGAATTTCATTCTTTTTTTTTATGGCTAATAGTCCATTGTGTGTATGTATATATATATACATGTATATCACATCTTCTTTATTTGTTCATCTGTTGATGGGCACTTAGATTGCTTCCATCCCTTGGCTATTGTAAATAACGCTACAGTGAACATCGGGATGCACTGATATGTGTTTTAAAAAAGGGTATGAGAGCTTCCCTGGTGGCGCAGTGGTTGAGAGTCCGCCTGCTGATGCAGGGGACACGGGTTCGTGCCCCGGTCCGGGAAGATCCCACATGCCGCGGAGCGGCTGGGCCCGTGAGCCATGGCCGCTGAGCCTGCGCGTCCGGAGCCTGTGCTCCGCAACGGGAAAGGCCACAACAGTGAGAGGCCCGTGTACTGCAAAATAAATAAAAATTAAAAAAATAAAAAAGGGTATGATAATAACTGCCATAGACATGTGAAATAAACTTATGTCAAAGATTTTACTTAATTAATTTATTAATGGGGGAATCAGCAAGACGTTACAATAGTTCAAAGGAAAATTCATCGACAAACACAAACAAGTAATGCTAAAAAAGAATTTATAGGTAGATTCAAACTTGCCTTTTTACAGGAAAGGGAGGGGGGAAAGCCATTGTCCTTCTAGATAGAGTTAATTTGCATATCTATGGACGAGAAACATTTGGATTGCTAGTGTTAGTTACAATTCACAGAACTGTAAAACAGCTTAAATGAAATGAATAGAAAGTTCTTGTCAAACTAAATGTATGAGAAAATCCACAGAATGAGAAAATCCAGGATAGACAATGCTTACTTTTCCCTTGAAGACACCCAGTAATCATTTTGGTCTATTTCAAAGTTTTTCACATATGAGTCATACCTGTCAAATCTAAAAGATGCATTACCCGTGTTCCCCAATCCTTTTTCTTAGTCTGAATGCCCTGATGATTTTAGTTACTTCTCAGGCTGTTTTATGATTTATCTTTTTGTGGCTCTTAGCCTCCAGGAAAGCACTACTACTGTCAATTCCTCATTTAAGCGCAGCTGCATGCCAGTGTCTGAGCTTTACATGCAGGGTCTGTAAATAAGTCATGATGGACAGTCCTTCCTTCCTCCTCGACGGAGAAGATGTTTATGGATTAAAGATGGATTTCTACTTGGCTTCTGTGTTCTGTGTTGGATGCATTTTTGACCATAGATCAAGCATTTCTGTTTCTAATATTTTCAAGTAATCACCCAGGCCAATGATTTCCAAATTCTTGCTTGATGTGATACTGAATCATAGATTTAGTTTGACAAGAACTTTCTACCTTATGTCCACACTGCCTCTAATAAAAGTTATGAACAACATCTATCTTTAAAGTGGCTTAAGATCAGTTTTGCCTCTTTGCAAACATTCCTAATGGTGATGGAGGCCCCGCACAGACCCCCCCAAGTGCCGCGATCAGTGGCAGAGAGGACTGAATAATCCTGCTACAGCCCCCAGCTGGCACTGATTTCCTCTTGGCCTTGACTCCATTGTCCAGACAGACCCAACTGTTACTCTCCTCCACTGACAGATAAAGTATTTATTCTTCCCCAGTCAGGTTTTTAATTCAACAAAGATTTAGGGAGCACCTACTATGTGACAGGACAAGTCCCAGGTGTTTATTCACCATGGTGAGTGAGAGAATCATGGTTCCTGTCTTTGTGAAACCTACATTTTATTATAAAAAGAGAAGAAGCTGGGCAGATGATTCAAAGGAGCCTGTCAGGAAGCAGTTTAGGTACAGGAAAGAGGGTTAGGACGGGCTTTTGCCTGGGGAGACACAGTGGGATTGGAGACAAAGGGAAGGATGAGGGTATTTAGGAAGTAGAATTGATAGAATTTTTTATAGCCTTTTTCTAGGAAATTCCATAGTTTACCTTTAGAAAAGATGCTGACATCATGTATTTGTTGGTCTGTAAAGGATTATGTAGGCATGGAGGAAAATATAAACGTGTACATGCTAAATTCTTAATTTGGGCTTTGTGGGTATAATATTAGCCTGGGTTCTCAAATCTGTATTAGTCTGGGTTTTCCGGAGAAACAGACCAATAGGATACAATTGTGGGGGGAGAGGGGAGCCAAAAGCCGAAAAGAGGCAGTGAAACAGCAGTGTGGTTCATAGATTGATATGTTCCCACTTAAGCATTTTTGTAAAACTTTGATGTGTATATATGCAAAAGAGAAAGTTAAAAAATAGGTTTAAAAGGACTTTGGGACCACTTGTCTCATCTCGTGATTAGTTTACCTCATTGCTTAGACAAATGGGCGATGGCTTGATAAAGACTGGAAATGGCTAACTGGATATCTAGGATGAGTATTTGATTCCCTACTGGTAGGAGTTCAAGAGTACTTAGTCTTCCTGTGTCTGCTCACTTATACCTGTTTTATTCCTGATAAGAACCACATGTTTGTGTCCCTCCCTGCACCCCCATTCTCATTAGGATGGAGGTGGGACCTGCCAATTACTCCTTGGACAAGTAGCACTGGGACTTAAATTAGACTAAAGTGTAAATGACTACCATCAAATCTGTGTATGATTTTGGGTGGAGGAGTGGAAAGAGCACCAGGAATGAAAGGCTTAGAAGAGAGTCTGTCATTCAGTGGTTGAAGGTCAAGAAGAGGGGTTACAGAGAAATTCCTGGCTTTGCCAGCTTTGCTAAGGGAGGCAGCTGTGTGCCGTAAGGAAAACAAGTACCGATGTGGGTTCAAGTCTCACTACGTCATTTATTTGCTGAGTAACCTTGGGCAGGTGACTTAACCTCTCTGGGGATAAAGGTGCCTACCTCACATGGCCATTTAGAGTTAAATGTGATAACATATGTCGTTCAACCACAGAGGAGGTGTTTGGTTGGTGTCATGCAGGATTTTTTCCTGTTCCTCCTGTTCAGGTGCTCTGAGAGTCGATGGCAGCTTCCTGTTTCTCGTTATAGATGAACCCACGGTCAGACAGGGCTTCACTGGCAGATCTGATCACTTGCTGGCCGCACTTTCCTCAGCCTGCAGGAGCCTGATGGGGGCCTGTCCGGTGCTGTTTCTGCCTCAGACACCCCAAGCAGCTGGGAGAGGGCGAGCAGAGCTGAGTATCAGAGTGTGTGTGTGTGTGTGTGTGTGTGTGTGTGTGTGTGTGTGTGTGTGTGTGTGAGAGAGAGAGAGAGAGAGAGAGAGGGAGAGGGTGCTTGTGAAGCCCTCACCACAGTGCTTAGCCCTGGTAGGTGCTCAGTGAGTGGTAACCGATAATCATAACGGTGATGATGCTGGAAGGGGTCTGGGAGTGGGGAGTGAATTTGGATCATCCCTTTGACCCACCACCTGTCTGGAGAGGTGCTCAGCAGGCTTTCCTCTACAGGCAGGTCCTCTGCAGAGCTTCGGGACCCTGCGTAATCAGCCCACCTCTCTCAGCGACCAGGGCCCCAGCAGCACCTCTGGTCTGGCCCCGGGTCCCCTCCCAGTCCCAGGGCCGGGCCACGGTTCTCCTTGCCTGGTCCCTGTTCCCCGGGTCTGGTCCGACCTTCCAGCCCCCTTCAGCTGTCCTTCCCAGCCCCCTTCCAGCACTCCGCGCTGTCCTTCCCAGCCCCCGCCAGCACCACTGCCTCCCCTCGTCCAGCATCGCCTATGCTCTTTCCTCCTTCGCAGCTCTATCCTGCCTTCCACACGTCGCAGGAGATGCTCTGCTTCAGGTGAGGATGACCACGAGCTTGCAAACAGGAGGCAGGGAAACAACTCTGCTTCTGAACGGTGGCTCCGTGTCGTTATGATGAAGGACCAACACTTTAGGGCTTCCCTGGTGGCGCAGTGGTTGAGAGTCCGCCTGCCGATGCAGGGGACACGGGTTCGTGCCCCGGTCCGGGAAGATCCCACATGCCGCGGAGCGGCTGGGCCCGTGAGCCATGGCCGCTGAGCCTGCGCGTCCGGAGCCTGTGCTCCTCAACGGGAGAGGCCACAACAGTGAGAGGCCCGCGTACCGCAAAAAAAAAAAAAAAAAAAAAAAAAGGACCAACAGTTTAGTGTTGACCTCACCTGCTATTGTGTCCCTGTGGTTGGAGTTGACGGTGGCAGCGAATGCAACACAGACACGTGGTTTCATCTGATTTCAAGGAAGAGGAGGGGCGAGGGCGGTCAGCTCTGAGAGCTGCTGCCGCCTCGCTGCAGCTCTGCTTGCCCGCTGCGGTTTGTTGACTGTTTTCAATATTTATTGCCTAATGAAATGACAAACTGCATTGGATGCAGCTGTCTTGTCAAGGAGGAAGCAAAGTAATTAAGCGTTAAAATTATATTGCTTCAATCCCCCAGGCTGGGCTCGCTCCTTGTAAATTGAATGACTGTAAAAGATCCCAGAGCCGGCCTGATAAACGGCCCGTCACATCCTACAGGAAGGGAACTCCACGGTCACCAAGACCTTCTGGGCTTCTAACGTCAAAAGTGACAAAGGGACCACGCTTTCCTCCTTAATAATAATCATTTGTCACCCACTGGTGGCAGAGGGTCCGGGTGGGGCTGCTCATTTGCCTAACCTGCTAAAGATGCCTGGGTCAGGGTGGCCGTAAGTTCCTGGGGGGCAGGGGCCCCTGGAGGCCAGGTTTGGGAAATGGCAAAACCCAGGGCACAGCCTCTCCAGGTCTCCTCCAGACTCTGGCCCAGCCCAGGTGTCTGCGCCCTGTTGTGTGACAGGCCAGACTTGACCTTCCCACGCCGGCACCCCTCCCCCAGTACACCCACCCTTCTCCTCATTTCTGACGCCAAAACCCAGCCCATTCCTGGCTCATTAGGTCAGTTTTAGTTCTTGTTTTTGAATGTGGTACAATACACATAACACGATAGATATCAGTTTAACCATTTGTCAAGGGCACAATTCAGCGACGTTGAATATATTCACAGTGTCATGCGGCCATCAACATTATCTATGCCCCAAACTCCATCGTCCAACACGAACCCTGTGCCCAACAACAACAACTCTCCCTTCCCCTTCCTCCCAGCCTCTGGCAGCCACCATTCGACTCTCTGACTCTCTGATTTGACTGCTCCGAGGACCTCTTATAAGTGGAGTCATCCGTCTTTCGGTGACTCATTTATTTCACTCAACATCGTGTACTCAAGGTTCGTGCATATTGTAGCATGGGTCAGAATCGCCTTCCTTTTAAGGCTGACTAATGTCCCACTGTATGTATAGATCACATTTTGCTTGTCCATCCACCTGTCACTCAGGCTGTGGGGAGTGGCGCCCTGGCCCGGTGAAGGGGGCTGCAGGGTGGGCTTTATTTCTTGCCTTTGGGCAGCTGCTCCAGGCACTTAGCCCCCTGCATTGGTTTCCCCTCCTGCCCTTCGCGTCCCCACCTGCTCCGGCTTTCCTTTCAATGCTTCTCCCTTCCTCTGTCTTCCATGTTCGTCCCAGGACTTGCCTGCCCCATCCGTTCCTCTGGAGCTCTCACCTGGCCACCTCTGATGCCATTTCTCACCAACCCTCACACCCTTTCTTCTTCTGGCTGCGTGACCCTGCCCACTCCAGCTCAGTCCCTCAGAGAAGGGAGGTGGATCCTCAAACATATTATCCCGAGTCACCCAGCCGGCAGCTGTTCTGGGACTCCAGGCCCGCTCGCTGCGGGCCTCTTACAGGTGAGAAGTCTTACAGGTGAGGCCGCGAGGGGCTGAGTGACCCAGCAGGGCCATGGGCCAGCTCGAGGCAGAGACGTGGCCATGGCACCTCTGTTTCTGGATAGGAAAGCGAGAATTCTTCCCACGGCTCCACGTGCTGTCTCCAAACTGTATACTTCCAGGGGCACCATCACCCATTATTGCTGCCATTTAAAATTTTACACCGGGTCAGAGCGAGACGAATGGAAAGGAAAGCAGCTGGGCTATTTGTTAGAAAAGAGAGCGTGCCAGCTGCAGACAAAAGCCGAGAGCGATGGTGGCCCCTGAATAAAAACCAGCCTCACCTCACACTTCCACCGGTGTGAAGAGCACAGTGGGTGACATAATTAAACCTGCTTGCATCTGACTAGGCTTTTTTTGCTCTGGTTTCTTCTTTGTTTTTCGTTTTGGGAAGGGGTGCTGGCGGGAGTGCTGTCTGAGCTGAACAGCCGCGCAGAGAAAGTCACAAGACGATCAAACGGGTCTTATGTTGAACGTGCTTGGGCTTCTCTCCATGTGGCGTCTGAAGGAGAAGCAAAGCAGGCCTGAAACTTATCCTTTCTTCCTTTTATTTCTTTTGGCTTTTGAGTCATTGCTAAGAAAGTTCTTCCCACTCCCAGAGTATGGAGGAGTTTACCCATATTTTCTTCTAGTACTTGAAGGCTTTTATGTTTTGCATTTATGTCTCTTTTCCATTTGGTATCTATCCTGGTGTTGATTAATGAGAAAGGGACCCGGTTTTATCATTTTTTTCTTGTTTACCCAGTTACTCCTCTTGTTAAAAAGTTCATCTTTTCCCCACTGACTTGGGAGGCTGCCTTTATTTTATACCACGTTTGGATCTATAATTTAATTTTTCTATTCTATTCCATGGGTCCATCTTCATTCACTAATATCATACTATTTTGGTTGAAGAGATTATAAATGGTACATATATAGTGACCCCTGAACAACTTGGAGGTTAAAGGCACTGACTTTTCCCAAAGTCAAAACTCCAAGTCCTGCTTTTTCTGCCTCAAAAACAGAGGGATTGACAAATGACTCACCCAAAGGCTGGAAGCTGAAACGGTTTGGATAGACTCAAGATTCAAACTCCAGTTCTTTTGATTCCACTTATTGCAATCCCTAATCGAGCACAGTTTTCTCCCCACACTTAATTTAAAGATCTGTCTAATGAAAATACGGGTACTATATCGAAAAAACTCCACGTATAAAGTGGATCCACACAGTTCAAACTGTGTTGTTCAAGATCAGGTGTGACTCTTTTTTGTTGTTATTCTTTTTAAAAAATTTTCCTGGCTGCTCTCACTTACTTCTTCTTCCAAATGAACTTCAGAATCAAGTCGTGCATTTACATCTATAACTTAATTTAGGGAGAACTAACATCTTTATGAAACTGAGTTTCCCTGTCAAAGGACATAGGATGTCCTTCTGTTTGTTTATGTTTCCCTTTGTTTTCTCAACGTTATATTCTAGTCTTTTTCTCATACAGGTTTTGGACTTTGTGAAGACAGAGAAACTGCTGCTCAGATAGATCTTCAGTTAGGCACAGGTGGTTAGTCGACAGCCTCCAGCGGGTAGCTCTGCCCAGGGTAAGAGTCTGTACCCAGTTCAGTCTTCCCACACCACTGAGAAATTCTCCGACACCA
This sequence comes from Monodon monoceros, assembly GCF_005190385.1. NCBI lineage: Eukaryota > Metazoa > Chordata > Mammalia > Artiodactyla > Monodontidae > Monodon > Monodon monoceros. The sequence continues at coordinate 80,438,174 of NW_021703775.1, forward strand.
GCTGGGTGTCCTATAATTCAACCCAGTTCTGACACTACCTTCCTGAAGAGAGCATTCCATCCCATAGATTGAGGGCTCAGTCCTACAGACGGCTCCCCCGTCTTCAACATGGACACAGATGCCAGGCGAGAGTCCAGTTTATCACCTGTGCTTTTGAATGGCTATAGATCGGAGGTTCCAACGACCTTCTCCTAGGGTTGGATTAATTTGCTAGACCAGGTCATAGAACTAAGAGACACATTTTACTTACTAGATTACCAGTTTATTATAAAAGGAAATAACTCAGGAACAGCCAGATAGAAGAGATGCATGGTGTGAAGGAAAGGGCCCAGAGCTTCCATGCCCTCTCCAGGCGCACCATTCTTCCTGCATCTCTGTATTCACCAACCTGGAAGCTCTCTGAACCCAGTTCTTTCGGGATTTTATGGAGCCTTCATTAAAAAGGCATGATTGATCCAATTATTGGCCATTGGCAATTGATTCAACCTTGAGTCCCTCTCCTCTCCCTGGGGGGCGGGTCATGGGAGGTGGTGTAGGACTGGAAGTCCAGACCCTCTAATGACAGATTCGTTCTCCTGGCAACCAGCCCCATCCTTGGGTGTTTTCCAAAAGTGCCTTCGTTGACATAACAAAAGACACCTTTGTTGCTCTCATCACTTAGGAAATTCCAAGGCTTTTAGGAGCTCTTCCAGAAAGGGGAACTGACGAGACCAAATACATAGTTCTTATTATAAATCACAAAATAGCACACAGGATCCATCTCAGCTTTTGTGCCAGTTACAGTGTTCTCAGGACACCCCAAGGCAATCAACTGAGCAAAGCCAGTATAAGAGCCTGGCCATTTCTGCCCAACACAGGACAACTCTAACTCCGGGTCTGTGGGTTTTCCGTGTCCCATCCTCTGCCTCGTCTGCTTTCAGCTTTTTCTCTTGACTCTATCTTGGCATCTGCTTTCCAGAGAACCCACACTGCAATGAACATTTATTTTTAAATGTTCAAGTTTACACTTGAGTATATCTTCTTTCCTTTTTTATTAAGTGAATGGAATACCATTTAAAGTGGACTTTGTTTTAACATATGGAAGTTACTGATTTTTCTCTACAGTATTCATTTTATAACCTACTTTTTCTAAATTCTTATTGTTTGTAATTTTCCCATTGGTGTTTTGGGGTTTTCCACACACACACACACACACACACATGCACACACACACACACAAATCATTAGTGGACAGTGAGAGTTTTACCTTTTCCTTTCTAAATCTTATGCCTCTTCTTGTTTCCTCTTGCCTAATTGCATTGGCTAATATTCCAACACAATGCTAAATAGTAATGGTAGTAAAAGGCATCCTTGTCTTATTCTTAACTTTAGTGAAAATCTTCTAGTGTTTTCCATTTAATGTACTGTTGGATTTTACATATATATTTTTCCATATATATGTATATATGAAATCATATTAAGAAAATATTCTTGAATTCCTATTTTACTGATTATTTAACATGAATGCGTTTTGGTTTTGCCAACTGCCTCTTCAGTAATTTTGCTTCCTGGCACTATTAATATTATGGATTATTAATGAATTTCCTAATATTGACTCAACCTTGCATTTCTGGGATAAACTGCATTTGATCATAATGTGTCATTTTTTAATAAGCTGTTGGGTTCTGTCTGCTAATATTCTACTTAAGATTTTTACACTGACGTTCATGAGCGAGATGGGCCTGTGTGGGTTATTTTTTAAACAAGTGCATCAGGTGTATGGCTTAATATTATGCTCATTTTATATCATTTGGAATAATCCCTTCTTTTTCTATATTCTAGAGTAATGCAAGTAACATTGGGATTATCTGAGCATAAGAGGTTTGGTAGAATTTGCCCATGAAACCATCTGGGCCTGGTTTGTTTTGAGGGAAAGGGGAGGCGGTGTGGGGCTCATGAACTACTTTGTATTTTCAGAATTGTCTCCACTCCCATCAATTTTGGTAAATTGTAATTTTTGTAGACTATTATCCATTTTCTAAAAGTCTTCAAATTTCTTTGCATAGAATTTTGCAAAGTAGTCTCACCTTTTGTATCTGTTGTGATGTTTCTATCCTTCTTGTCATTTCTGATTTTTCGTATTTGTGTTTTCTTTCCTGATTATGTTACCCAGTGGTTTGTCTATTTTCTTGTCTATTTTTTCCCTAAAATACCAGATTTTTGATTATTATAACTACTGCTTTATTCTAACTCTTTAAATCATGTTTTATCTTTAAGCAATTTCTCCTGTTTTCTTTTAGTTTACTCTGTTTTCAAGCCTTTTAAATTTAATTCATTGTCTTTATTTTCCCCATTTATATTATTATTATAACTTAATATATACATTTTTTCTGACAATTGCTTTGGCAATATCCCATTGATTCTGATATATCATGTTTTCATTCCATTATTTTCAAGATATTGTATAAACTCCTTTTGTAGTTCCCATTTGTCCTAAGAATTGTTTAATATGTATTAAAATAGTATGTATTTTAATTCCAGGTAGCAGGGCTTTTTTGTTTATATTATGACTAATGTTACAACTCTTGTTGTGTTATGATCAGAAGATGTTGTTTGTACAATTTCCATTCTGAGAGATTCACTAAGATTTTCTTTGTGGCCTAAGAGAGTTAATTTATATAAATGTGCTGTCATGCTATTATTTATCATTGTTGGATAGCTGATGACAATTAGATGAGAAAGAAAAATGAAGCATACAGATTAGAAAGGCAGCAGTAAAACTATCATTATTGGGAGATGTTATCACTATTTAGCTGAAAAACCCAAAAGAACCAACAAAAAAACTATATAAATCAATACCCTTCAAATATATATATACATAAACATAGTGTAGGACTAGTTATATAGTTTTTAAACATTTGTGTATAAAAAATATGCATCTACCAGATATGTTTAGCCATGCAAAGATTCTCTCTGGAGGGACACCCAAAAAGGGGAACCACTGGTTGCTTCTGGGGGTAGACATGGGAGACCCAAAGATGGGGTTTGATTTAGAGCAGGGGTCCCAGCCCCCGGGCCGTGGACTGGTACCGGCTGAGGTCCTGTTAGGAACCGGGCCGCACAGCAGGAGGTGAGGGGCGGGCGAGCGAGCAAAGCTTTGTCTTTATTTACAGCCGCTCCCCATCCCTCAAATTACCGCCTGAGCTCCGCCTCCTGTCAGATCAGCAGTGTCATTAGATTCTTATAAGAGCGCGAACCCTACTATGAACTGCACATGCAAGGGATCTAGGTTGCGTGCTCCTTATGAGAATCTGATGCCTGATGACCTGAGGTAGAGCTGAGGCGGTGATGCGAGTGCTGGGGAGCGGCTTCAAATACAGATTATCATTAGCAGAGAGGTGTGACTGCACAGAGACCAACATAAATCAATTGCTTGCAGACTCATATCAAAACCCTACCAGTGAGTGGCCAGTGACAATTAAGCTGCAGCTAGCGGCAGGCTTTATGGTGGCAAGTGAGCTGAGGTACTTCAACTGTACAGCTGCATCTGGTGGCAGGCTTTAAGTCAGAATCCGACACTTATTTTATTTTATTTTATTATTTTTTTGTGTGTGTGGTACACGGGCCTCTCACTGCTGTGGCCTCTCCCGTTGCGGAGCACAGGCTCCGGACGCGCAGGCTCAGCGGCCATGGCTCACGGGCCCAGCCGCTCCGCGGCATGTGGGATCTTCCTGGACCGGGGCACGAGCCCGTGTCCCCTGCATCGGCAGGCGGACTCTCAACCGCTGCGCCACCAGGGAAGCCTCCGACACTTATTTTAGTCCCCGTGTGGCCCGTCCATTATTTTATTCACCACTTCCATCCGTGCCTCTTTCCCGCACTGCACGCTTGTCTCAGTTACAGTTTGGGTAAGCCCACAAGCTAACCCTAGCCAAATGAGTAAAAAACGAACATCGCTGGAGAGCTTCTGTGAAAAGGCGGAAAGATCCAATGATGAGACGGCAGAAGACTCTAAGACTGCCAACAAAAGAAAGCTGCATTTAAAAGAAAATACCAAGAGGCCTCCTTAAATTATGGGTTCATTGCAACAGGCGATTCACATTCTCCAAGCCCGCTTTGTATAATATGTGGCGCCTGGCTATCCAACGAAGCCATGAAACCTTCAAAACTGCTTTGCCACGTGGAGACCAAGCACCCTGCATTAAAAGACAAGCCTTTGGAGTTTTTCAAAAGAAAAAAACGTGAACACGAAGTACAGAAGCAATTATTGAAGGCCACCACTTCATCAAATGTGTCTGCACTGAGAGCATTATTCTTAGTGGCTAACTGCATTGCTAAAGCTAAGAAGCCCCTTACTGTTGGTGAAGAGTTGATCCCGTCTGCTGCTAAGGACATTTGTTGTGAAATTTTAGGAGACACTGCAGCTCAAAAGGTGGCATGTGTTCCTCTTTCGGCTATAGCACCGTAACTAGATGAGCTGATGAAATAGCAGGGGATATTAAGGCACAATTGTTAGAGAGGATTAATGAGTCACCGTGGTACGCAATCCAGGGTGACAAGTCTATGATGTTGACAACAAGGCAACAATGCTTGTTTTTGTTTGATATCTTTTTCAGGAGGATGTGCATGAGGATATGTTATGTGCACTTTTGTTGCCAGCCAACACCACAGCTGCAGAACTATTCAAGTCTTTGAATGATTACATATCAGGAAAACTGAATTGGTCACTTTGTGTCGGTATATGCACAGACGGAGAAGCTGCTGTGACAGGACGGCTTTCTGGTTTCACTACTTGGGTCAAAGAGGTCGCTTCTGAATGTGAGTCTATGCACTGTGACATCTATAGAGAAATGCTGGCTAGCCAAAAAACGTCACCTGAACTTAACAACTTTTTGCAGGATGTGATTAAAATTATCAACCACATTAAAGTACATGCCCTTAACTCACATCTGTTTGCGCAGCTCTGTGAGATGGACGCAGAGCCCACACGTCTTCTCTTTTACACAGAAGTGAGACGGCTTCTAGAGGTAGATCACTGGCCAGAGTTTCTGAGTTATGAGAGTCGCTCCAGAGATTTCTTTTAGAAGAACAGTCACCAGGGGACTTCCTTGGTGGCTCAGTGGTTAAGAACCTGCCTGCCAATGCAGGGGACACGGGTTCGAGCCCTGGTCCGGGAAGATCCCACATGCTGTGAAGCAACTAAGCCTGTGGGTCACAACTACTGAGCCTGTGCTCTAGAGCCCGCGAGCCACAACTACTGAGCCCACGTGCCTAGAGCCTGTGCTCCCTAACAAGAGAAGCCACCACAATGAGAAGCCCACGCACCGCAACAAAGACCCAACACGGCCAAAAATAAAAAATAATAATAAATTTATTTAAAAAGAAAAGAAAAGAACAGTCACCACTGGTAGCACATTTCAGTGACACAGAATGGTCACAAAACTTGCTCACTGGTGTGACATATTCAACCTGCTGAAGGAACTCAATCTGTCACTTCAGGGGAGAACGACAACTGTATTCAAGTCGGCAGAGAAAGTGGCTGCATTCAAAGCCAAACTGGAATTATGGGAGCCACGAGTGAACATTGGGATTTTTGTCATGTTTCAAACATTAGCAGAGATTTTGAAAGAGACTGAGCCAGGGCCTTCTTTCTCCCAGCTGGTGCACGATCACCTATCTCAGCTTTCAAAGGAGTTTGAGCATCACTTCCCAACCACAAAAGACCCCCGAACTGGGAAGGAATGGATCCACCACCCATTTGTGAATAAGCCAGGTGAATTGACTTTGTTTTGGAAGAGGATCAACTGCTTGAGATGGCAAATGACGGTGCCCTCAAAAGTATGTTTGAGACAACTTCAAATCGCCTTACGTTCTGAATTAAGGTGGAATATCCTGAGATTGCCACAAAGGTACTGAAAAGCCTGCTTACGTTTCCAACATCCTATCTTTGTGAAGCAGGGTTTTCTGCAGTGACAGCAACCAAAACGAGATCACGGAGTAGACTGGACATAAAGCAACACACTTCGGGTGTCACTGTCTCCCATCATCCCCAGATGGGACCATCTAGTTGCAGGAAAACAAGCTCAGGGCTCCCACTGGTTCTGCATTATGGTGAGCTGTATAATTATCTCATTATATATTACCATGTAATAATAATAGAAATAAAGTGCACAATAAATGTAATGTGCTTGAATCATCCCGAAACCATGCCCCCGCCGGTCCGTGGAAAAATTGTCTCCCACGAAACCAGTCCCTGATGCCAAAAAGGTTGGGGACCTCTGCTTTAAAGCTAAAACCTAGTCATGGTAGCCTTTCCCTGTGGTCCACAGAAATATTAGTGTGACCAGGAAATCCAGGCATCTAGGAAGAAAAGAGGTCCAAGAAAAATTGTGAAGAATAGGAATAGAGGTGCTCTGTGTTTAGACTGCAGAACAGGGGGCTCTCAGGGTGGGAGGAGAGGCTTCAGGCTTCTGCCCAGGAGAGGAAGCCAGGAGATGAGATAGAAGTGGGGTGAGTCCTGAGTTCCTTCCGCTGAAAAGAAGAGGTCACTTGAGTTTGGATGATAGCAATCCCTTATAGCAGATTTCATCTCTCCAGTTGTCTTTGAACAGACGGTGTTTGCTCACTTGTTTTCCTGAAGGAACCGTGGAAAACAAGCTGATGTGTTTATGACTGCGGACTTAATGGCAGAAAAACCCCCCACATCATTTGGGGACCATTCTAAGGGCAGAGCTTTTGTTTGGGAACTTTTCTTTTTAAAGAGAGAAAAGTCAGGTGTTTGCTCTTGAAGCTTTGAAAGCTTTTTTATGCTCTTGCTTTAAACAGTGTTGTTAATGGAATGAGGGCTTTTTTTCCCTCCAATAATGGTCTATTATTGCTTCAGAAACCCACGTCTTTAGAAATGCCATGGTTTCTCTTTGCCAGCCCTGATTCCATCATTGATGGGGCCACCTGAATTTCTAAGCGCTATTGCCAGACTTTCTCTTAAATGTTGAAAATGAGCAGCCGCTTGGAATTATCCTGACAAATTATCCTTTCTTTGAAGAGAAAGCTAAGCCATAAGCCTTCCTGGTAACACTGTGAGAGCTGAAATAATTCCTCAGGCCTGCCATAGGCTGGTGCTCTTGTAGAAGGCCACTGGGCTTGGAGCCAGAAGTCTTTTTTTTTTTTTTTGCGGTACGCCGGCCTCTCACTGCTGTGGCCTCTCCCACTGCGGAGCACAGGCTCCGGACGCGCAGGCTCAGCGGCCACGGCTCACGGACCCAGCCGCTCCGTGGCATGTGGGATCTTCCCAGACCAGGGCACGAACCCGTGTCCCCTGCATCGGCAGGCGGACTCTCAACCACTGCGCCACCAGGGAAGCCCCCAGAAGTCTTTTTATCAAGCCCTGGATTCACCATTAGCTTGTTCTGTGAACTTGAGTGAATCACCCGACCCTCTCTTCTTAGTTTGTTCATCTGTTGAAGAGGAGAATACACATCCTGTCTCATAGGACTGCTGGGAAGTTTGAAAACCAAATTACATGTACAATTAAATGGTACAGTGCTTGGCAGGTGATAAAGGTCCTGTGTCCATTTCTAGTTTAGGGCAAAGGTGTCCACACAAAGACCCATGGAATCATCTTGGAAACTCAAAACAAAACAAAAACACACAAAATCCTGACCAGCACAGGTCCCTCAGCCTGCCCCGCACTCATTCTCGTGCTTCTGTGCAGTCTCTCCGTGCACTGGCGTTTGAGATCCATGGGCCCAGAGTGTTTAAAGTTACAAAACTGTGACCACCAGACAGGTCTCCAACTGTGCACATTCCCCACGCCAATATTCAGCCCCTAGCCACAGCATTGCCAGAAAAGCCTCCTTGGAATTTATCATGGCAGAATAAATTTCCTCAGAAAGGAATATAATCTCGAAAACGGAAACATCGGTATTCCCAGGAGGTACAATTCAAACAGGAACAATTGATGTTCAACACCAGACAGGTTGGAACTCACGCTCTGTAATACCTTGTCAACACCTGAAAACGTTCTCCAGAAAACCTTCCTGGGGACGCTTGGTGTCCCTACTCTGACGGTCCCCATGAGGTAATGGTTACCCCGGCCAGTCCCCCGAAGCCTGAAGGGGGACCCACACTAACTCCACTGCGGGACAGCAGACAGCACGCACCACGCACACGACTGGACCGTCCCCAGACCTGCGCCTAAGCCAGAGCCTGAGTGGAGGCCCACAGTCCCTGGCCTACTACCAACTGTTCAATACAACATACCCTAGTCTCCTTCCTTGACACCTGTGCCTGGAAGGCAAGGTTTGCTTTTATATTTCTTGGGCAATTCTCACGGGTTTCATGAGAAAAAGTGGCTGTGCTATGACTGCTGGCCCCAGGCCTCACCTCCCTCTGATGTCTGCCCTTCTCTCCTCTCCCCACATCAGGAGAGACCAGAGCCTGTGAATCAGAAACCCCAGCTGTCACAGCCTCCCAGAGGCCACCACTAAGCTTCCCCTGGGCCTGGCAGTGTGCACGCCCAGTGCCCCCTTCGGGAGGGTGGGCCTGCAGCAGACTTGGGGTCATTTGGGTGGGAATTCCGGGACCCTGAGCACCTGGCACCTGGTCTGGGAGAGGGGAGGCACGGGCTCCATGTGGGCACAGCATTGGCTTGAGCCCCGGTGAAGGTCAGAGTGGCACCTCTGAAACATGGGGCCAAGGGCAGCATCCACAGGCAAAGCTCACCTGACTTCAGGTGCAATAAGGGGTCATCCAGCACGTGGCGGGTTTGCCAAGTGCCCTTACACACAATCAATGGTGGGGGGGGGCGGGAATTAGGGACCTGTTCTTGGCAGGTAAGAAGCAGGATTTGAAAGAGGGCTTCAAAGATGAATCAAGATCATCCAGGCCGAGAGGGAGTGTTGATGGGGAGGGTATTTTAGACAGAGGGAAAACCTCCTTCAAAGGAATGGAGGTGTGAGAAAATATACAATGTTCAGAGAAACCACATCTGATTCTTGTGAACAAGATGTGTGCTGGGGTGGGCCGTTGAGGGGAAGGGGAGTGATCGCTTCGCGGACATCACCATGAAGGGGACAGGGAACCACTGAATTAAAAGCAACACTGAGAAATAGGAGGAGAGGTCAGAGCATCCCTGGGTAATGTATATTTTCACACACACACAAAGTGCTCTTACAACGTGGGCAGTTGTCACTGTATTTGCAAATTCTGTGAAGCAACATCTTATGCCCGAGCATGGATACTAAAACCATCTGATGCTTAAAATTTAGATACCACATTAATTTTTATGTTAGTGGGTTTTTTTAAGCTACAGAATAACAAAGAAACAGTTCCTGCAAGAATTTTGTTTTCAAGAACTGCGTTTATTAGAAGATTTTATAGCACTGGGAGTTTTCACAGGCTTCATAAGCCACAATGTTGTTCCAAATAAGTAAATCCAAGTCCTGCCCCAGGATATTAAGAACAAATAGCACAGAACTCTTTCTTGTTCTCATTCTCATTTGTATTATTCAACAGGCTTTTAGGAGTGCTTATTGGTGGAATGAATCTGAACAGAGGAGGCCACCGGAGAGGAGGAAAATGTAAGTTGTGAATATGACTTTTCTACCAAACAAAATGAAATGGAATTTAAATCCAATATAATAAACTCCGCAGGGCACACCTATTGTCTTGGTGCAGCAGAATTCCTCTGTAATGGCTGTGCTGTTGGCATTCACACTCCTTGCTTATAGTGACTAAAAATGAAATGGTACAGAAGGCCAAAAGAGGTGCTTGGAACCCAGTAGGGGAAAGTGGGCAGCTGGCTCCTGATTCAAAATCCATCTCTCCTTCATCTTGGCTGATTTTATCTAGATATCCACTTCACCCCATGGGATTCAGGGAAGGTCATTCTCCTTTTCTGTGACTGCGATTGAGAAACAAGTCTTCCTCTAGCCCTTGTTAGATTTGGATGTGATGGCTAGACAGCTGCAGCCACCTTGCAACCATGAGGAGAACTAGCCCAGAGATAGGTCAACAAAGGAGAAGGTGCAAAGAACTGGCGTCTTTGAAGATGTTACAGAGTCACTGAATTAAACAATCCTGGACCCACCTTGCCTTGGAAAGCTTTATTAGGTAAGATAATACATTTTTTCTGCCTGCAACTGACAGCATCCTCACCAACAGAGAAGGAAATGAGCTTTTCTAATCTCCCCACATCTCTCTTCTTGTATCTTTATGCAGGTAGTAAGTTCAAAAGATTAATGTGAAAGTTCTGGTGGGATCTTTGGAGACTGGTGGAGGTCTTTGCCTTAGAGAGGATGAGGGGAATTCTGTAACTAATGACAACCGAAAAAAGCAAGAGAGGTCAGCTCAGATAGCTTATAATCTCACCCAATATAATGTTTATGTACATACATATATTCTTCATACCAGGAGCTAGAGTGGTCATATAAAAAGAGCACTGGACTTTAAGTCCAAAGACTAAATTCTAGTTTCTGCTTTTCACTAGCTCTATGAGTGATCTTGTGAAGGGTGTTTTGCCTTCTCTGGGTCTCAGTCTTCTCTTTCTAGAAAGAGAGGTTTGTATAACACTATCTCTGGGGTCCCTTCCGGCTCTCACAGTCAGTGACTCTAGAACCCTTTACCCACTTGTGTCTTCTGAGAGTGTGACAGCATCACCTGCCCCTTCTAGAGCAAGGGACAGGTTTTGCCCCTCTATTTGTTGCTGTGCTAATGGAGGCACATGACCTAGAATATTTGGACCAGGATTAAGTCCTAATGATATTCATCCCTTGGATTTTATTTTATTTTTAAAATAATTTAAAATTTTTGGCTGATTGGGTCTTTGTTTCTGTGCGTGGGCTTTCTCTAGTTGCGGCGAGCGGGGACTACTCTTCGTTGCGGTGCATGGGCTTCTCATTGCAGTGGCTTCTCTTGCTGTGGAGCATAGGCTCTAGGCACGCAGGCTTCAGCAGTTGTAGCACACAGGCTCAGTAGGCTAGCGGGCTCTAGAGCACAGGCTCAGTAGTTGTGGCACACAGGCTTCAGTAGTTATGGCTCACAGGCTCTAGAGCGCAGGCTTAGTCATTGTGGCACACCGCAGCAAGTGGGATCTTCCCAGACCAGGGATCGAACCCATGTCCCCTGCATTGGCAGGTGGATTCTTAACCACTGCGCCACCAGGGAAGTCCCTTCCCTTGGATTTTAAATCTGTGTCTTTCTGGGGGTTTGAGGTAATGCTGACCTGAGAAACTCAAGAGGGCTGAGACGTGCTGTGTAAATAATGGCGGGTATACAGAGCGGTGCTCAAAGCTATCATTAGTATTAGTCTTTCTCGTCTATCTGTGCAAATATTCTGCCTGGTACCTTTACGCAGGAATTTCCTACTTCCTGAGCATTTTGAATAAAGGCAGCAAAACCCTTGCGGGCAGGCCCAAATTGATTGATCTCTGCTCCTATCTAGCACCTGTACTGTAAGAATTAAATATGTGCTAGTGGAACTGATCAAAATGAGGGGAGCTGAACGGGTTCACTGTCACTTCTTGGTTCTGGAAATGAGAAAAGAGCTTGATGCCCTGAGGCCTTCCTCACCTCATCTCCTCTATCGTCTGCACTTTGCTCTCCGCCTACCAGCCACGCTGAGTTTTCTTCCTTAGCTCAAAATAGTCATTCTCCCTTCTGCCTCAGGACATTTGCATAAGCCTTTGCCTCTTCCTGGACCACTCATCTCCCTGCCCCACATACCCCAGCCCAGTTAACTCTCACTTGTGTTTCAGGACTCAGATCTAACATCCATCCATTCAATATTTATTGTCTTGGTCAGTTTGAGCTGCTATAACAAAGTGCCATAGACTGGAGCTTAAACAACAAACACTTTTATTCACACAGTTCTGGAGGCTGGGAGGTCCAAGATCAAAGTACTGGCAAATTAGGTGTCTGGTGAGGACCTGCTTCCTGGTTCATAGATGGTTGTCTTTTTACCCTGGCCTCACATGATGGAAAGAGAGGGTGAGAGAGCTCTCTGGGTTCCCTTTTCTTTTTTTTTCTTTTTTTTTTACCTGTACGTGGGCCTCTCACTGTTGTGGCCTCTCGCGTTGCGGAGCACAGGCTCCGGACACGCAGGCTCAGCGGCCATGGCTCACGGGCCCAGCTGCTCCGCAGCATGTGGGATCTTCCCGGACCGGGGCACGAACCCGTGTCCCCTGCATTGGCAGGCGGACTCTCAACCACTGCGCCACCAGGGAAGCCTGGGTTCCCTTTTATAAGGACACTAATCCCATTCATGAGGGTGGAAACTCCCAAAGGCCCCGCCTCCTAATAGTATCACACTGGGGTTAGGATTTCAACACATGAATTTTTTTGAGGGGGACACAAACATTCAGTCCGTTGTGTTTATTGAGCACATACTATGTGCAAGGCCCAGGGCTCGTGGCCGTGACTTCTTCCTTGCCATCCTCACCTTCATCCTCATGCGAGTCCTGGTCCCTTCCTTCACTGACTCCATCATAGTTTGCAATAATAACATTTGTGTGATTATTTGATATGTGTCTGAGTCTGGCAGGCTGGACCGTCACATCTCTGCTGGCAGCACCCTGTCCCTGTGTTCTGCACTGGGCTGTTGGCACATGCGCACATCATAGGTACTCGACACTTTTTTTGAATGAATAAATTTTTGAAGAGATTTTGTCGTAATCTAGTCAATGCACAGGACATGAATGGGCTTGCCTTCCTCAGAACCTCTTCCCACAGGGACTTTTGAGGGTAGAGGGAACCCACGCCGTGTACAGATGTGTGTCTGAGGACTTGTATGTTCTTTCATGGTCCGGGGCAGAGATCCTGATCTAAAATATCAGGGATCTGTATGTTTTAAATGCAAATTTCTTCAATCTTTCCTCGGTGTTTTGACCTTAAATAAAGCACCGGCCACTGTGGGTGGTCCAGGTTTGAGACCGAGCCTGTGTAGTCCCTGTGTGGGAAGAAGCATTCCGGTTGGCTTTGTTCTCTGCAGGTAGATTGTTCTGGAACCTGAAGAGGAGACAGACAGGTATTCGACAGAATAATCACAAAAACGTCTCTGTCACAAAGTTTCTTCCTGTGATTGTTCACAGAAATCTTCCCTGTTTGAAAAGGATGAGTGAAAGAAGACATTCATGTTGTTTGATTGAATGGAAGCTGTTGGAGCTTCCTGGGTAAAGCAGTTATTGATAACATTTTTAGATTTTAGGGGGAAAATGAGGACATATTTCAATTAAATGGTGATGATCAACAAACTTCCTGGCCAAAGTTACACTGGAGACACCATTTCTTCTTACCTCGCTCAGCCAGGACCATGTGGCTGCCTTTCTCTGTGTGGCTCTTTCTTCCTTTCATATTGCCAAGGATGAGTACCTATTTTACAGATGAGGCAATGGAGGTAGAAGGACAAGAGGTGACTTGTCTGAAGTCCCACACCTGCAAAGTGGTACAGCTAAGAATCTAAGCCTCAGGCCTCTTTCCGCCGCCTCCAGATGCTTTTCACTTGAGACCAGCGTGAGTCACGATGAGAGAGCTGGCAGGAGGGATGGGATGGATAAGCCTAGGAGGATAGCTCAGCTCAGGTCGCAGGAGAGCGCCCGGGAGAGCAGCTGTTGAGAGCAAACTTCAGGTGATCGGACCCTGCCTTTTGGGAAAACAAAACCACCAGCACCTTGGACATCTGTACACGGTTCAGAGCAGGAGGTGGGGTTAACATGGGGACAAAAGTGTTTACGACTCATCCAGCAGGGGTCAGAGCCTTGCTTTAAATGTGCTTTTGATTGTGGAAGTGTTTCTACAGATTTCAATTTTAACGATTCTTATAGCACAGGGAGCTATATCCTATATCCTGTAATAAACCATAATGGAAAAGGATATGAAAAAGAATAGAAATATGTATAACTGAATCACTTTGCTGTATAGTAGAAATTAACATTGTAAATCAACTATACTTCAATAAAAATAAATGTGAAAAATTAAAATAAAAGTTCTTCTCCTAAAAGCTTTGCATCCTGTCCAGGTGGGCTTTTAGGTATATAATCCATATTCATCCATTCATTTGGCAAACTCATGTTCTACTATATTCACGCTGCCTTGGTAAACCCTACAGGACTGAGCCCTGTAGTTAATCTGTATCCCTACTCGACTTCTTCTGCCCAGATGGATACCTCCTCTACCCATTCCACCCAGGAAAGGACAGCTTTTGGTTTGCAGACTCCATTTTAAATTTTAAGAATAAAAGTTACAGTGAATGACATGTTCCATGCACTTTAATGTATTTTGCTTCATTGTCTCCCTTAATTTCATTCTTACAACCCTGTGATTTTCTCTTATTCCCATTCACAGATAAGGAAATCAACACTCGAAAAGATGAAGCCATTCACACAAGGTCTCAGGGTCCTCTTAGGGCAGAGGCGGATCCAGAATGCGGGTCAGGTCTGCTTTTTCCCAAGCCTCTGCTCTTCACCACACTATACAGGCAGACCTCATTTTATTGCACTTTGAAGATACTGAGCTTTTTGCAAATTGAAGGTTTATGGCGACCCTGCATCGAGCAAGTCTATGGTGCCATTTTTCCAAAAGCACTTGCTCACTTCCTGCCTCTCCGTCACATTTTGGTAATTTTTGAAATATTTCAAACCCTCCATCAGCAAAAAGATTATGACTTGCTGAAGGCTCAGGTGTTGGTTAGAATTTTCTTAGCAATAAAGTAGTTTTTAATTACTGGATGTACATTGTTATTTCAGACATAATGCTATCGTACACTTAATAGACTACAGTATAGTGTAAACATAAATTTTCTATGCACTGGGAAACCAAAAAATTCGTGTGACTCCTTTTATTGCAATATTTGCTTTGTTGTGCGGGTCGGGAACGAAACCTCAATGTCTCCGAGGCTTGTTCTATCTCCCTCAGCGACAAAGAGCAGAAGATGAGCCTTTATCGGTATGTGCACCTCACAAAGTATTAGTTCAATAATACTAGCAATTCTACATCTCTTAAGCATTTTACAATTTGCAAAGCATTTTGAAGTATGTTATGTGGCTGGATGCTTGTAACGACCCTACAAAATAGGTCTTATCTTCTCCAGTTTATAAAAGAGGAAATTGGAGGTATTTCTTGCCCGACATCTAGCTAGTGGGTGGCAGGGTGATGGTTTGAACTCAGGTCCTCCAGCTGTTGAGCCTGTGGTTTCTCCGATATCATAAGCAGAGTCTCCTTGACACCCAATGAGAGCAGGGCGTTGGGGAACAAAGACATGGACACACACACACACACACACACACACACACACGCCCTCAGAGCACCAGGGCCTGTTATTGCATGTTACTGCCTGTCCATGGAGTCCTTTTTCAGACATTTCAGTGTGAAAAGGGAAGATCCTAAGATGTTATGGCATTAAACACTACAAACAGTAAAAGTTGCTAATTATCTGAAAAGTTTAGGTGTGATGGATTTTTAAATCTTATTTAATTAAAGTTCATCTTGTTTTTGGATAGCCAGATAAAGATGCTTTGCTATTCCATCTAAATCTCAAACGCACACTGAAAAACCTCAAACTCACACATTAAGGACCAATACTGCTTCTCCAGGTAACTCAGCAAACATTACAAAATCCACTTGCACAAGAATCTACTGCCCCACGTCTACACACCTGTCCATGGGTCTGCCCATTATGTGGGAAAAAATACCTATTGGCACTTTTTTTTTTTTTTTGCGGTACGCAGGCCTCTCACTGCTGTGGCCTCTCCCGTTGAGGAGCACAGGCTCCGGACGCGCAGGCTCAGCGGCCATGGCTCACAGACGCAGCCGCTCCGCGGCATGTGGGATCTTCCCGGACCGGGGCACGAACCCGTGTCCCCTGCATCGGCAGGCAGACTCTCAACCACTGCACCACCAGGGAAGCCCCTTGGCACTTTTAATGCTTTCCCCCAAAGAACACCTCTAACCAAGCAGAAGCAGTCTGATCCCCCAGCTGGAATGATGTAAGTGGAATTAAATATTTTTAAATGATGTCTTGATAGTTGTCAAAATTCCTGGGCTTCTGCTGTGACTTGACAGCTTGGTAATTGCTAATTCGCTTTTATGCTAATTTAACTCGATCCTATTGGATGGTTTTCCTGTTAAACTCTAAGATTCGTTGATTGAGTCAGGGCTCCTCCCCCAGCCTGACTGGATGGAGGGTGTGGAGGTCAGCAGCTCCTGCAGCACCTGCAGCCCTGGCTCCTCACACAGGAAGATGCTCAGTACGTATGCATTTTGTGGGTAAAGGCTGTAAAAGGGTGTGTGATTTTCCAAAAGGGAAATCGGTGATTCTTCAGCCCTGCAAGCATTCATTTACAGCTGTCACAGGCAGACGATTTAATTGAAGGAATATAAGTTTTAGAGTAAGACAGAGCTGGGTTCAAATCACTTCTCTGCCATTTTACTAGCTGAGTGACTTTGGGAAAATTACTTAACCTCCCTGGGTGTGTTTCCTCATCTACGATATGCAAATAATGTATCTACCTTAGGGTGTGGTGTGTATTTAAGTAATTAAGATATTTGGGGACTTCCCTGGTGGTGTAGTGGTTGGGAATCCACCTGTCAATGCAGGGGACATGGGTTCCAGCCCTGGCCCAGGAAGATCCCACATGCCGTGGAGCAACTCAGCCCGTGAGCCACAACTACTGAGCCCACGAGCCACAACTACTGAAGCCCACGCACCTAGAGCCCATGCTCCGCAACAAGAGAAGCCACTGCAATGAGAAGCCCGTACACTGCAGCAAAGAGTAGCCCCCGCTCGTTGCAACTAGAGAAAACCCACGCGCAGCAGCAAAGACCCAATGCAGCCCCAAATAAATAATTTATAAAGAATTAATATGCTTAAATACCCATGGCAGTGTAACTATGGCACGTGGTATTCAAGAAACACTGGCTTCATTTTTCTTTTCTCCTTTTAAGCAATTGGGATGCAGTTTTCTGCTGTTTTGTTACATTCCTGCCTTTTCCCCAAAACACAAAGAGATGAGCAAGGACAGCCTCCATCCTCAAAGGTCTAATGGGCGATGGGGACACAGAAGTCCCACGGGGGCTCCAGGGGGCGGCGAGGTTGAGTCCAGACTTCCTGCAGAGCCCTTGGCACTTGCGTGGCATGTAGGAGGGGACCAGAAAGCATCAGTGGACCTCCCACCCAACGTGCACCCCTCTTTTATTCTAGAAACAATTCCTCTCCTTAGCTCCAACTCTCAATTCTGGACCCATGAGTGAGGATCTATGTCACCTTCCTTCTTTCCAAGTGTACAGTGAAAAGAGTAGGACCTTAGAATAAAAATCTGTTGCATGAAGTGAAGCGTAGCAGGAAATGGTATACAAGAAATAAAGACTTCCTTCTTATTCTATTATTCATGATTTTTATTTAGAGTTGCCATTCTCCTAAGGTGGTAGAAACTTAATTTTGGTCAACAGGGGTCTCCTCTTTCTCCTTGGGTAGCATCTAGGTACCGAGGGGCTTACGTCAGGTCAAAGCACCATGTGTCCACATGGACGCCCGCTGTCCACTGCTCCTGCGGCCGCTGCCGTGTCCTGCGTCCCTCCCAAGTGTCAGAGCCCGTAGGTCTGCGTCACTCTGCTCGTCCACACTCGCTCAGGCCACGCCTGCCCAGTAATTGCCCCCCTCCCCCTGCAGGCTCCGCCCATCAACCACAGGGCCACGCTACTTTTTGGGGTCATCTTTGACTGTGTCATTCTTGACAGCCAGGCAGCTGCCCCTCTCTGGGTCTTCCTGCCTCCTGGACACCCTTGAGGAACCAGCCTCAGGCTTCCTTTGCTTGGGGTCCTGCCTCTCTATCTGGGATTTTGCTCAGATCCTGGCCTCTTTGATTATGAGTACTGGGTTGCACTTTGGATGTCTCCTAACTCGGGACAAAAACAGACTCTACCCCTCTCTGCAAAGTCAGGCTGGAGAATTACTTCGAGACAAAATGTAGAAAACACAGGTCTTCTCTTCAGACCCTCCTCCTTTCACAGCTGGTTCCACCAGCAATACGTGTGTTCTAAATACAAGAGGAGGGCTTTCTGGCCAGCCCCCGAGCTCAAGGTGGGTGTTCTTTGTAGACAGATATGAGCACTGTATCTTGGGTGTGTGGGTTTGGGGCAAGATAAAGGAGAGTCCCCAGAACTTGCCTCCAACCCTCCCTCTGTTCTAAAGCAGGACACACACTGGCTTCACATTTTTACTTCTCTGGCCACTTGTTTCTTCTCGTTTTCTATTTTTAACAGGTTTTAAAAATGCTTGGGATGGTTCTTTTTTTAAGATGGAAATATAAATCTTCTTGACATGACGTGGAATTTTAACCACAGAAAAGAGCACAAGGTCTTCCCAGAACATATTTTGAGAAGGTGCCTTTGCCTTTTCAATCACCATATTCCTGGGGAGCTCTTCCCTCCAGTCCTTCCTGACCCCCACCTCTCAGCTAAGGCTCTCCTCCTCCAGGGAGCTTTCCCTGGTTGCCCGGTCGGCAGCGGGGGCTTGCGGGTGTGAGTCTGTGCAGCACCCCCTCTATATCACTGTCTTAGTCTGATCAGGCTGCCATAACAAAATACCACAGACTGGGTGGGTGGCTTACACAACAGACCTTTATTTCTCACAGCTCTGGAGGCTGAAGTTGAAGATCGAGGTGCTAGTGGATTCTGGTTTTGGTGAGCACGTTCTACCTGGCTTGCAGATGGCGACCTTCTCCCTGTGTCTTCACCTGGCCTTTCTTTGGTGCGTGCACAGTGGCAGAAAGAGACAGAGGGTGTGGGAGAGGGAGAGAGAGGGAAATCTCTCTCCCTTCCTCTTATAAAGCCATCAATCCTTTTGGATTAGGACTCCACCCTTATGACCTCATTTCACCTTAATTACCTCCTAAAAGCCCAATCTCCAAATACAATCACTTTGGGAGTTAGAGCTGCGACACACGAATTTTGGGGGGGACACATCTTGGTCCATAACAATGGCTCTCACATCTCCTCTGCCTTCCGGATCAGCTCCTTAGTGATGCACAGGCCTTTCCTGTGAGCTCAGTGGTGTTGGAGGGCCCAGCAGACAAGTGTCTGTCTTGGCCATCTTGACCTCCGTCCCACGTCTGGCCTCTCTGGGGTCTGCCCTCAGTGCTGACCCAGGCTCTTGGGTTGGGCTCAGTCCTCTGGCCCTGGCGCCTCTTCCTGTTTTTGGTAAGGATCCCCCCCATCTCCCCATCAATTGGCTGTGGATAACAAAGCCCATTCTCCTTCCAAACAGCTGGACTCCCCTCTCCTCCAGCCCCCTTCCCCACAGGTGGCATGGAGGGGGTTCTCACAACCTAGCATCTCAATTAGCACTGTGGGCTTGGGGGGCCAGCAGGCCTTCCCCCAGGGCCTGACTGTGAAGCCACTGGCTCAGCACACACCCCACCTGCCCATTCAAGCTGAGTCTCCTCTTCAGAAAGTGGGTGATCCCCCAGCTCACAAGGTCTGGGGGCACTGAGCGTGAGGATATACAGCACGTACTCTGGGTGAGGTAACTTTTAACTACCCGTGTACACGTGCTTGCAGACATCCATGTCCCACTGCTGAGTCTCCACGGTAGCGGTCTGTCTCTGTCACCTCCTTGCAGGCTCTCCTAAAATGCCCGTTTCCTGCAGGCCTTTCATTTTAAGCTTTGGTGAGCAGGGAGGTAATCCCATCATCTCTTGACCCCCTTCTGTACTCTCACTGTTTTTACATATTATCTGCGAACAATCCGGAAATTGTTCCAAGTTTATCCATCAGGAGAGGGACGAGATGGCTGCTGGTCCGCCTGCAGTGGCACTGTTAACGTCACACCTGGTCTCACAGTTTCTGGACTGCTGTGTTTCCTGCTTGAGCAGGTAACCAGGTCAGGCCCAGCTGCTCGCCCTGCTCCAGGGATTTAATGGAGGCTAAGAAACAATGTCAGGTTTCCCCAGTCACTTGTCATTGGAAGCAGGAACGATACTGGGGTTTCCATCCTGGAGATTTTCCTTGGGAGGTGTGTTCATTTGTGCAGGGCTGAGGATTTACAGACACCTGTTTTTAATTTTTTTTTTACATAAATTTGTTTTGGAATAATTTGGGGATTTACAGAAGAGTTGCCAAGATACAGCACAGAGAGTTTCTGTATACCCCTCCCTGGTTCCCCTATGAATATCTTACACGACCATGGCTCCTGTGTCACAGCTAAGAAACTGACATTGGTACATTACTGTTAATGAACCCTGCCTTTATTGGATTGCACCAATTTTTCTATTGAAGTTCTCTTTCTGTTCCAGGATCCAATCCCGGACACATGTTGCAGTTTGTTGTCACTCTGTCCCTGTCTTTTCTGCTCTATGACAATTTCTCAGTCTTTCCGTCTCACTGCCCCCCTCCTCGCTTTCCTTTCTTTTTTCTTTTTTAACTTTAGTAAAATATATATAGCATAAAATTTATCATTTCAACTATTTTAAGCACACAATTCACTGGCATTAATACATTCACAGGGTTGTGCAAACATCACCGTTGTCTATTTCCTGAACTTTTTTTTTTAATCATCCTGAATAGAAACCCTGTACCCATTAAACAATAACCCCGGTTCTCTTCCCCCCACCCTATAACCTCTATTCCACTTTCTGTCTCTGTGAATCTGTCTCTAGGCACCTCATATAAGTGGAATCATAGAGCAGTTCTCTTTCTGTGTCTGGCTTATTTCGCTTATCATAATGTTTTTAAGGTTCATTTACATTGTATCACCTATCAGAAGGAATTTTTAGAGCTGAACAGTATTCCATTGTATGCATATAGCACATTTTGTTTATCCATTCGTCTGTTGATGGACACCTGGGCTATTGTGAATAATGCTACTATGAACATGGGTGCACAAGCATCCATTTGAGTCCCTGCCCTCAATTCTTTTGGGTTTATACCTAGGAATGGGATTGCTGGATCTTATGACAATTCTACGTTTAACTTTTTGAGGAACCGCCATACTGTTTTCCATACTTTTCTTCTTTTCTAGGACCTTGATCACCTTGAGTAACTGGCTAGGTATTCTGTAACATGTTCCCCCAATCTAGGTTTGTGTAACGTTTTCCTCATGATTAGACTGGGGTTTTGTTATTTTGGAAAGAATATACAGAGGTGAAGTGCCTTTCTCCTCACAGCACATCTGGGGCTGCATGAGATGCACATGACGTCACTGGTGCTATTAGCCTTCATCACGTGGTTGAGATGGTGTCTGCCAGGTTTCTCCACTGTAAAGGTACCATTTTCCTTCCCTTGATCTGTTCTTTAAGGGGGGTCACTAAGTCCAGAGGCTCTCAAGGGGAGGAGGGTAAGTTCCACCTCTCAGATGGGTAGTTTGTACTTATATTACTTGGACTTCTTCCATATGGGAGATTTGTCTCTTCTCCCATTTATTTACTAACTCATGTGTTATTTTTAATACCAGTATGGACCCATGCCTATTTATTTTATTTTTTTGTTTTTGTTTTTGTTTTTTGCGGTACGCGGGCCTCTCACTGCCGTGGCCTCTCCCGTTGCGGAGCACAGGCTCCTGATGCGCAGGCTCAGTGGCCATGGCTCACGGGCCCAGCTGCTCCGCAGCATGTGGGATCTTCCCGGACCGGGGCACGAACCCGTGTCCCCTGCATTGGCAGGAGGACCCTCAACCGCTGCGCCACCAGGGAAGCTCCATGCCTATTTATTTTACACTTTGGATTGTAATCCAGGGCTACGTTATAAATTTTGTTGCTCAAATGGTTCCAGCTTTGGGCGTTTTAAAGAGGCCTCTGTGTTCCTTGGACATGCCCCATTCTTTTTTTGTTGTTTTTCATTTTTGAACACTGCATTACTTTCTGATACTATAGGATACTTCAGGCTTATCTTGCGTTTTCCCCTGCTTCATCTCTAGAATCAGTGATTTCTCCAAGGAACCCTGTTTCCTTTTTTTTGGAGAATCATATTTAGTAACGAGGCTCTTGGCTCTGGGTGGGAGACACCTGTATTTTAAACGAAGTTTAGTTAATATTTATCGACTGCCCTTATCACCAGCAGATGTAGCCTGAGACCCCCAAAAACAGAGGTCAGCAACGATGAGCACGGACCAGAACTGTTATTACCTAAAGGAATAGGTGCTGGGTGCAAGGCTTGTCTCATTTGGGGGGATAGGTATCTAGAAGCCCCACTTTTCAAAGCTGTCTTTGTGGGTCAGGGCGCAGGATGAGGGCTTGGATGTCAGAGCCCACGTTGTAGAGATCTACTGCCAGTTAATCTGAGTTCTTTCAGCCCGTGTAGGTAGGTCACAAACACCCAAAGTTAAGCCATCCTGAGATGTGGGCAGCAGGAAGGTAGAACTTCCCGTAACATGTCAGGTCAGGGCTGAGAGTACAGAAAGGTAGACAGGCTGGAAGGAGAGATGACCAAACTCAAATCCCAAACAATGACCCTTCAGTGAGCCTCCTTATAGGACTGTGGGTCACACAGAACTGGAAACTGGGATCTTCTCCAAAGATCTAGGCTGTTGAGTGTCAGGTACAAGTGGGACCTGGCAGGTGGGTGGTAGATCAGACCTGGTGTGTCAGCTCAGGTGAGAAAGGTGTGCCATCTGCTCTCGCTCGTGTTTTCTGTCAGGTGTGGACTGAGGCAGGTGAGGCTGCATGAGATGGTGGATCCATGTCCTGCAGAGAAAGCCCTGCAGGAAACGGGTTCCAGATCTCCCGGCAGCTCCAATTTCCCCTCTGAGGCGCTACCCCCTCTTAGAAGATAGGATCTAGAGCATACGCCAACCCCAACACATCATAATATAAAACTCATGGAGGTGCCCACATACATCAATGGCAGGAAGGGGGGGGGAGGTTTGCTTTATGACTTGGTAAATCTGGATCATTTATTTTGATTTGCCTTACATCTAACTCTACCCAATTTTAGTATATGTGCTGCCGAAGCAAGCACTAACTCTACCCAATAATGAGAGATGTGTATGCATAAATTTGGCCGGCTTAAGCCCTAGGAATTTTCTAGTGCAATTGTAAAAGTTTCTTATTACTTCCCTAGAGTCACTGCCTTTATTTCATAAGTCTGGTCAGAAAATCTTTGATATTTGAAAGATTTTTTTCTTGGCCTGAAAAACAGCTTTCGGTATTGGAATGGGGTGGAGCCACCCTGGCATT
The DNA here is from genome assembly GCF_005190385.1 of Monodon monoceros. Classification (NCBI taxonomy): domain Eukaryota; kingdom Metazoa; phylum Chordata; class Mammalia; order Artiodactyla; family Monodontidae; genus Monodon; species Monodon monoceros. The sequence goes on from NW_021703775.1 coordinate 80,461,315, forward strand.
GCTCATGCCTGGGCTATGGCACAGCTTCCGGAAGGGCCTGTCAATTATTTCTCAGCAGGGCTGGCTGGAGCTTGTGCAGACTGCGCTGTGGGACTGAGATAAGAAAAAACCCCAATTTCTCATAGTTAAAAATATTCCCTCCTTGATTTTCAAATGAGGAAGAAAAAGCAAGTCTTTTGTCCAATACATTTACAGATGCATTCTTAACATCTGACTATAAGGTTAATATTAATGCATTTGTTCAGTCATTCAACAAATATTCCTTTACAGAAAAGCCATCCCTGCCTTTTGCAGAAAAGCTGCTGGAGGCCATGCCCTGTGCTTGGCACTGGGAAAAGAGAATGTGGTTCCTGCCTTCACTGGCTGAGAGCCTCGTGGGGCAGGTGCTACCCAGAGGGAGAGAAGAGAGGAAAGAGGGATGCAGCATGAAAGAAGGGAGACCCATGATGCTATCTCCAATGGGCTCCTTGGATGACTTACTAGACGTTAACAGTATGGTTGGGTTCTGATTCAAAACGGTAAACCTAGCATATATATTCATCTCTCCTGCCTCCGAAATCACCACTGGAATAATATTAAAGAAATGTAAAATTAACAACAAAGGGGAGAGTGTGTGCAGAAAAGCTACCAGAAGGCAAGAGATTTTTATGGGTTTCAAGAAAATGGATAGCAGACAGCACTGGGTAAAGCAGAGTGGAGAAAGTTGCTCTCGGAATAGCCCAGGAAAGGGCCGCAGTGGAAATGGCAGCCGTTCTTGCCCTCCGAGCCTGGGTGGGGATAGAGAGTTAAACGTGGGGCACGTACAGACATACAGACAGTGTGCCAGCTGGGATTAAAAGAAGAGAAACACTTACTAAAAAGCTGAACTATCGACCAGGGCAGGGCTAGATCTTGTAGCCTGAGCTCTGCACACCAGAATAAAAGCGTCCTAGCCTGGGTATGAGAGTGGGCACTGCCACATTTGTCTGCTTCTCACCCTTGAATCTCAAAATAAAGTCTGCCATACATGTGCTTTGACCCAGATCTCATATATCTAGTGCCCAGGCACCCAGGGAAGACAGAGCCACACAGAAGAGGAAGCAATTCAGAATAGTGATTTCCATAATTCAACCAAGTCCTTCATTTATAAATATAAGTAGACAAGTAAATATCACTAGGCATTTAAAGAAAACAAACAGTATAACAGGAGGGCACCAACAGGAGCAAATACTAGAGGAAACAGAAGTGAACCAAAGATAACTTCAAAAAAGTATTTGGCATCTCAATGTGATTTAATAAAAATACTGTTTCCGTAAAATAAGAACCAGAGGCCATGAAGAGGAACAGAAAGGAGATGGCTGAACTTCTGGGGAATCCAGACTAAGACCATTCTTTCCCTTTTCCTCTGGGAGAAAACTCCAGAAGAAAGTGTGGCTTATGTGAGGACTCACCAATAGACTCTATTCTGGGATACGCCAACCTCAGCAGCACAAGGATTGAAATCTAACGAGAGAGATTTCAGATTTTTTTAAAATGAGGTATAATCGGCATATTGTAAACTATATCCACTGAAGTGTACAATTCAAAAGTTTTTAGCATGTTTATGAAAATGAGCGACCAGCACCACTTCTAGACGTTTTCATTACTACTGAAAGGAACCCTGTCCCCACTGACTGTCGCTCCCTATTCCCTGGTCCCCCTAGTCTCTGGCAACAACTGATCTTCACACTGAGTCTAAGCAAAGGGTTTTGATTACAAGATACACTTTAATTTTTAAAAAGCTTAATTTCTTCTGCCCCCAGAGAAATTCTCTTAATGTAATTCAGCACATTGACAGAGTAAAAGTACACAGTGATCTCAATAGGTGCATTAAAAGCATTTGATAAAATTTAACATCTACTTATAATTTTTTTTTATAAATTTATTTATTTTATTTATTTTTATTTTTGGCTGCTTTGGGCCTTTGCTGCTGTGTGCGGGCTCTCTCCAGCCGCGGTGAGCGGGGGCTACTCCTCACTGCGGTGCGCAGGCCTCTCACTGCAGCGGCCTCTCCTATCGTGGAGCACGGGCCCCAGGGGCGCGGGCCTCGGTAGCTGCGGCACGCGGGCCCAGCAGTCATGGCCAGCGAGCTCCAGAGTGCAGGCTCAGCAGTTGTGGCACACAGGCCCAGTTGCTCCGCGGCATGTGGGATCCTCCCAGGCCAGGGCCCGAACCCATGTCCCCTGCACTGACAGGCAGATTCCCAACCACTGTGCCACCAGGGAAGCCCCAGGTTTTTATTTATAGCCTTTATTTGGAAAATATCCCTATTAATTTTTTTTAAATTTTCATATAATTATAAAAAGTCACTTTCAGTTTACAGTTATTACAAAATATTGGCCACATTCCCCATATGGTACAATACATCCTTGTAGCCTATCTCACACCCACTAGCTTGCGCCTCTCCCTTCCCCACGCCATATTGCCTCCCACCCCCCACTGGTCATCACTAGATTGTTCTCTATATCTGTGAGTCTGCTTCTTTTTTGTTATATTCACTAGTTTGTTGTATTTTTAAGATTCCACATATAAGTGATATCATATAGTATTTGTCTTTCTCTGTCTGGCTTATTTCACCTAGCATAATGCCTTCTAAGTCCATCCATGTTGCTTCAAATGGCAAAATCTCATTTTTTTATGGCTGAGTAGTATTCCATTCTGTGTGTGTGTGTGTGTGTGTGTGTGTGTGTGTGTATGCGTGTATATCTGTATATCTATCTATCTATCCTCTATGTATCCATCTATCTATTTATCTATCTATCTATCTCACATCTTTATCCATTCATCTGTTGAAGGACACTTAGGTTGCTTCCATATCTTGGCAATTGTAAATAAGGCTGCTATGAACATTGGGGTGCATGTATTTTTTTGAATTAGTTTTTTGGTTTTTTTTTTTTTTTTTCAGATATATACCCAGGAGTGAAATTGCTGGGTCATATGCTAGTTCTATTTTTGGTTTTTTGAGAAACCTCCATACTGTTTTCCACAGTGGATACACCAATTTACACTTTCACCAATAATACACAAGGGCTCCCTTTTCTCCACAACCTTGCTAACATTTGTTATTTGTGTTCGTTTTGATGATAATCATTTTGACAGGTGTGAGGTGATATGTCATTGTGGTTTTGATTTGCATTTCCCTGGCCATTAGCGATGCTGAGCATCTTTTCTGTGCTTGTTGGCCATCTGCATTTCCTCTTTGGAAAAATGTCTATTCAGTTCTTCTGCCCAGTTTTAAATTGGGTTGTTTGGTTTTTTTGATGTTGAGTTGTATGAGCTGTTTATATATTTTGGATATTAATCTCTTGTCAGTCATGTCATTTCCAAACATTTTCTCCTCTTCAGTAGGTTGTCTTTTCATTTTGTCTATGGTTTCCTTTGCTGTGCAAAAGCTTTTAAGTTTGATTAGGTCCCATTTGTTTATTGATTATTTTTGCTTTTATTTCCTTTACTTTAGGAGACAGATCCAAAAAAATATTGTTTCGATTTATGTTGAAGAGTGTTCTGCCTATGTTTTCCTCTAGGAGTTTTAGAGTATCTAGTTTACATTTAGGTCTTTACTCTATTTTGAGTTAATTTTTCTGTATGGTGTTAGAGAATGTTCTAAGTTCATTCTTTCACATGTAGCTGTCCAGTTTTCCCAACACCACTTATTGAAGAGACTGTCTTTTCTCCACTGGATATTCTTGCCTCCTTTGTCGTAGATTAATTGACCTTAAACTTGTGGATTATTTTTTAAATTAAAAAACTGTATTTCCTTAGACCATACATCAGACAGCTATAAAACGTCACTTAAAACAGAATACCATTTAGGATAGCTATAAAAGCAAACAAAAGTAAACCCAGCAACCTAGAAATAAATCTAAAAAAAGATATGCATGATTTTTGTGGAGAAAATGGTAACATTTACTGAGTGACATTTTGGAAAACCTAGAGGTATATCATGTTCATGGATAGAAAGACTCAATATCATAAAGATATGAATTCTCCCAAAACTGATCCATAGATTAAATATAATTTTCATTTTTTAGATTAAAAAAATTTAAAACTCCAATAGGATTTTAAAGTTAAACTCAATGAGATTATTCTAAGATCTACACAGACGAATAATAGACCAAGAACGCTCAAGAATTCCTTGGAGGAAAACCAGATTGGGGCGGGGGTAGTGGGGTGTGGGGCGGAGCTTGCTCTCTGGATTCCTAAGCATGTCACACAGCAAGGGCTACTAAGGCAGTTTTGTGTTGACTCAGAGATGGACAAGCAGAGCTCAGGGAGCAGAACAAAGAGGTTGCAAAAAGTCTTGCCCGTGTGTGGGAATGTGATGTTGACAGAGCTGGTACTAAAGGTCAGTGAAGGAAGGATGAACTATCTAATGAATGGAGTTGGGGTAATTCTGACTCCCCAGGACGTTAAGATAATAAATCTGGGCTTCCCGGGTGGTGCAGTGGTAGAGAGTCCGCCTGCCGATGCAGGGGACATGGGTTCGTTCCCCTGTCCGGGAAGATCCCATATGCCGCGGAGCGGCTGGGCCCGTGAGCCATGGCCGCTGAGCCTGCGCGTCCGGAGCCTGTGCTCCGCAAGGGGAGAGGCCACAACAGTGAGAGGCCCGCGTACCACAAAAATAAATAAAAAAAATAAATCTGTGTTTTTCAAAGCTGCTAGTTTGTGGAGATGTGTTACAGCAGCCACAAGAAAATAATACAGTGGTCTTGCCCCTCCGTTTGGAATGTGGTATCTGTTTTCTTTGGGTCTCAGTCAAAACTTCCATTTCAAATAATTCTGAAACCAGAATTCTATACCCAGCCAAATGATCATGAAGCTTATGGGAAAATGAAGACATTTTCCTACACGGAAGGCGTTAAAAACATTTATCTCCTGTACATTAAAAGAAATACATACAGACACACAGCTACATAAGGATGAACTCCAGCAAACTTAAAAGGGATCTACTAAAATCAAAGCACGAGCTCCAGGAAACTGGATCTAATTCACGTGTATGAGGGAAATAAATGTCAGGAACACAGCTTTGCAGTGGGACTGGAAAACAGGAAAGAAAGGAAGAGATTAAAGAATGACTTTGAGAACAAAGCAGTTTCGTGTTGAGGTGTCAAATCATCAAGCAGGGAGCAAGAGGAAGTGTCCATGGCCGGGTTAGGTACTGTCAGGTTGTAGTTATGCAAAGATGGTTAAAGCTGATGTGCTACTGCTCTCCCAGTAGTTGGAGTAAAACATAGGGCCAAGAGGATTTGAAGTAATGCAAAGCCATGTCTGATAAAAATGTTAAATCAGGGGCTTCTCTGGTGGCGCAGTGGTTGGGAGTCCGCCTGCTGATGCAGGGGACACGGGTTCGTGCCCCGGTCCGGGAAGATCCCACATGCCGCGGAGCGGCTGGGCCCGTGAGCCATGGCTGCTGAGCCTGCACGTCCGGAGCCTGTGCTCTGCAACGGGAGAGGCCACAGCAGTGAGAGGTCCGCGTACCGCAAAAAAAAAAAAAAAAAAAGTGTGTCCCGTTCTGGAGAGGGTAGTGAACAGTCAAGGAGCGGAGGGTGATCAGCTCGTGGACATTTCTGATTGGTTGGTGATGAGGTAATGGGGAGTCAGCATCATCCACCTTCTCGTTCCAAACGGTCTGGGGTCTCCCTGCTTGTGGGCAGCATACACTTCACCCCTCCCACCGAATGGGGGTTTCAGTATCTGCAAAACAGCTCAAAGGAGATGGCTCAGTACATGAGCTATAGCCCTTGGGGAGGAACTGAAGGTCCTTGACGTTGTTTAATGGCTAAAGTATTATTATTTTGTCTTGCTTGACTGTTTTCCTTTCTTTCTGCATTTTGTTTTCCTTTCTTTCTGCGTTTTGTCACTTCTCCGATTAAATTTATTCTTTGAGTAAAGTTTTTCTACAGACAAAAGGCAGGCGGAGGACATGGGTGGGAGTCTATTTTGGGAAGGTCTCATAGGGTCCTGCTCGGTTACAATTTCAGAAATCCACAGGGAACACGCCCATTGCAGTTGGTTGCTGTGGAGTGGTAATCATTTGACGTATCAGATTTGACCCATGCTATAAGCTTCCTTGCTTCCTTTCAGAAGACAGGGATGGCCTCACAGACAGACATGGGGCGACCATGAACCTGGTGTGCAGGACGGCAAGGGGGACCCAAGGATGCAGGACTGCCAGAGGTAGCACCACCTCAGGGGGAGGAAGCTTCTAATGACATGGAATTATGTTTCCTTCTCTATGTATTGAATCACCCTTCTTTACCGAAGATAATATTTGTATAATTATAATATCAACTCCATTGACTTTAGTTTTTTAAAATGAACCTATAGGTAATTAAGTTGTTGATAGAGGGTTAATTATAGATACATAATTATCTAGAAATAGATAATTAATAAACATAGTAATATTATAAGACCTGATAAATTAAAAGTAATGATGGTGCTGACAAAACAGGGAGCCTGGAAGATGGAGCAGGGGAGAGTAGCGTCGGAGAAACATTCCCTTCGCCTTACATAGTAGAAAACTGACAAACACTGTCTATAGTTGTTGAAACAAGAGATAGAGGTTTCTGTTTATTTTTAGAGTCAAATGCATTAAATTAATCCAACGAAAACTATTGTTATAACTAAGAAAATTCTGGAAGATAAGAGAGGTAAAAGATAGTTGTGAGCTAAATATTTCATCTGTAGAATCAGGAGTCAAATTGCAAAACAGTGATATTTGTATATTGTCAGGGGAACCAAGACTAGGTGATGGGGAGAAATAGGGGACATTTCATCTTTTAAATATCATGCTTGTTTTTTTAATTTTTTTTAACCATGTGTGAATATTTTTTTTCTCTTGCTCTGTCTCTCTCCCTTTTTCTTTCTCTCATAGATCCAAACACTCTGTGAATGTTAAAAAATAAAAAGCAGCTGTTCTCTTTCAAAACGTGGCCTCTTGAAATGTGAAGATGTGTGAATGGAGCCTGCAGGGAGGCAGGCGGCACAGCAGGTCATGATGCAAAGGGCCCTTCAGGTGGGCGGTGGGCGTGGCCCTGCTGGGGGCTACAGGATGTCTCTCACTGAGGATGCATGTGGGATAGACAGCTGGGTCAGGAATCTGTCTCTGGTTCTGTGCACCTGTCTCACCCCATCTGAGCGCTGAGGGCGGGGTCCCAGCTTGGGGTCACTCACAGCTCATCTGGCATGGGAGCTTTCTCCCACGCTTTAGAGCCTGCTCTGGAACCTTCTTCTCGGACGCAGAGGCCAGCTCCTCCATCAGAGGGGGTGCAGGATCATTAGTCCCGTGTCTGAAAGCTTTGGGGAAAGGTTCACTCTCACCCATCCTGGTTATTTGCTTTGCTCCTGTGCCCCCTACCTCACCCCACCCCTGCCCCAGAAGCCAGGAAGTCATCCCTGGGAGGTCCCAGTGTGACCAGAGGCCTGAGGGGAGGGAGGAGGGAGAAGGGCCAGCTTGCCCCCTCCCAGTGACACGGGCAGGAGGTGACGGGGGCCCGCAGAGGCAGAGCTGTCATGAGGCCGAAGGACGAATCGAGTTTCCCTGGACTGGGGAGGACCGACTTCACCTCCTCCCGGACCCTCACGGCTGCCTTGTGAGAGATGCGTTTACAACTGCGGTTCCGGGGTCAGGTGTAAACGTGGGCTCGTGTCCGGCCACGCACACCTTTGTCCAGAGAATAGCGACCGAGGGGTAGTGCGGATGGCAGGACACACCAGGCGCGCAAGACCTTGACTGGGTCCAAAGCTGGAGTCCAGCCCCACTCTCACTGGGCTCTGTGCTCTTGACCTCTTGGATGAGTCCCCGCCCCATCACTGGAGATTTTCAGAAGTTAAATTCAAAGTTGCTGGTGGTTTTGAGTCACCTTTTCTTCTTCTTCTTTTTCAATAACGACTGCTGAGTGAAAATTAGGCTGCTGTGTGGGTAGCTGTTAAGGGTGCCTCATTTCCACTCCGGAGAGCTGCCCACACAGCAGATTTTAGTAGCACTTGAAGTGGGACCTGATTTTGCCTCTCAGCTGCTGTATTAAAATAAAAAGCCCTTAAGCTGATTATAAGGATACAATTTAAATGTACGGATACCACTTCCATGAGGGGAGAAATGTCTTCATTGATTCTCTGAGACCTCATGTCCTCTATGGGGACGCACATCACATCCACCTTCTGATACTTTCTGGCACAGAATGGTTTGGGGAGGGGAAGGGCAGCTGTGGAAAGAACACTGGCTGGAGAGTCCGGAGCCTGGGGGTCCAGCCCGGCTCTGATGCTGACTTGCTGTGTGAGTTGTTTTTTTGTTTTTTTTAAATATTTATTTATTTATATATTTGGCTGCGTGGGGTCTTGGTTGCGGCACGTGGTGGGATCTTTAGTTGAGGCACATATGCAGGATCTAGTTCCCTGACCAGGGATCGAACCCGGGGCCCCTGCATTGGGAGTGTGGTGTCTTAGCCGCTGGACCATCAGGGAAGTCCCGGCTGTGTGATTTAAGGGACATCCCAGCTCTGTTCTCGTGGGGACATTCCCATCTGCTTGTTACCCTGAGGCCACGTTACCCCGAGGACTGGATGAGTTAACAGAGGACAAAACTTTGTCCCCTCACTGAGCCCCGGTTTATCACCATTCCTCACCCTTGAGGCCTTTTGTGGGTGGGGGGCTCCTGCTTTTGCCCCATCCCAAGTTTCTTCGGGCTCCTTTGGAAGATTTCTATGCCTTCACCTCCTGTCCATCAGCCTGTCGTAACAGCCTCTCAGCTAGTCTTGTTTCTCTTTGGTCCACCTTCAGGTGACGGCCTGAGCGATCTCTAGCATGCAGGTCTGAGAGTACGACTCCCTTGCTTAAAAGAGAAGTCTTCAGGCTACGCTTGCAGCTCCAGTTTGGCGCTCAAGGCTCTCCTTGCTCTTCCAACCTGCCTGCAAGCTTCTTCTCACCCTCTGGGTGTAAGCCTTCAAGTCTTCTCTGGGCAATAGAAGCTCTCAGACCTCTCCAGGCAGGTGGAAGTGTGAAGTCCCTCAGCTCCCTCAGCTCCCGAGGGCACCGGGGCACTGCACAGAGCCTCCATCTTACTCCCTTTCGTACTGAATAACTCTGACCCACCCTCTCTGCTCCAGGCTGTGAGGCTCGGGGGTGTCGGTGATGGGGCAAACCCATGGCGGTAGTCTTGTAGGCACACAGAGGTGTTTGTTGAGTGAACGAATGAACGAATGATCTAAGGAGCCCCTTTTGTTGAGAATATTCTTTTCCTTCTACTGAGCTCTCTAGATTTAGCTGTGAGCCACACCTTCTGGGGACGATTCCCGGGAACCCCGTCAGGGAGATGTGAGGGCCCTCTAGGTCCCTGGGTAGATTCCTGTCTCAGCACTAGCAAGGGTTGATTTCACTGATTTGCTCATACGATCCTACTCCCATTCCTGTGGCACAGGGTGAGCCCAGCAGCTTGGTGGGGCAATCATGATGCTGGTCTTTTTATCTCTAGAATCTGGGCTTTAACCAGGGGCTTGGGGGAGTGTCCTCAGCTGCTGTCCGTAGCAGAAAGTCATCCACGCAATCTGTAGGGGGCTGGGGGTGGTGGCCAATGCCCCACCAGTCTGTTCTCTGTTAAGGTTAGCAAAGGATGACCGCGCACGGGAGGTGCTCCTTCCTGAGGTCACCTGCCCTCCGCCCCCATCAGCCTGTACCAGACCGGCCCCTCTGGATGGCAAGGTGAGGGCGTGCTCTTCTTTCCAAGGGGGCGAGGCAAAGCGCAGAGGGTATCACAGGGTCAGAGCCCAAACGCTGTGCTCTCCCCATAGCTGCTCCCTTGAACTGCCTCTGGATACAGCTCATTCCACTTCTGACCTGTCTGTCTTGCCTCCAGCTCTTCTGTTCATCTGGAGGCCCAGGTGTGACAGGTGGGGTGATGGACTCTAGGTCCACGTGTAGGAGGAAATGTCAGTGCTAACGTCAGCACACCTTACCCAGGGCGAGCATCTATGTTTCTTAGAGGCATCACGGTCTAACCTTATATTGAGGAAAGGCCGTGCCTCCTTTTGCCTCTGGGGTTGCTCCTTTGGGGAATAACATAATAATAATAATGTTATCGTGCCAAGGAGTTCTGGCTCGTTCCTGCCCTCCCTGGCCTGGCTGCCTTTCCAGAGAAATAACATTAGTTGTCCATGCTTTTTCTCCTTGCCACGTGGATGACATGGTCCCATCTCTGGAGCATCTGTTCTGATGAAATTCTATTGGCTTCCCTTTCTCCTTCTAATGGTGGTGGGAGGGGACAATTTGCTGGTATATTCTGTACCTAGTTGTTGCCTCTCCTAAACTTGAGGGTTGGTGCATTGCATACTGGCCCCTCTATTCCCAGGGACCAACACAGGACTTAATTCTGAGTATGTACTCAGTAGATGTCTGTGGCATGAATGAACGAATGAAGCAATGAATGCAGGGGAACGGGGGTCAATTATCAGTGAGGAAAAAGAAAACGGAGGTGGGTCTGTGAAGGTGGGATTCCTTGCCCAGCCCAGGCGGCCGGGAAAGGAAGGAGACTGAAAGAGAGCCGGTGTGGCTGCAGAGAGAAGGGAGGGCCAGGTAGATGGAGAGTCCTTCGCAGCCTCCTTGATGCAGACAGGCAGCCTTTTCTGGCCAGCTTCTCCCCTCCCTCTGGCTCTTTCCCGAGGTGGGTGGCAGGCAGCCAGAAGAGGAGCGCCACTGGCTGAGCTGGGGCAGGGTTGCTCCAGGCAGACGGTAAGTGCAGGCTTTAACGCTCCCCGAGGTTTCCCACGGCAGCCAGTTAGCTGCCTTCTCCGCAAGGTGAGAGCTATTCTCCTTCCCCCAGTCAAGGGCAGGGGCTCTACGAGAATCACTTGTAAATACGAGGGGCACCTGCAAGCAGGGGGGCCGCATTCCACCCCTGGCTGGGGGTCTGCTTGGACAGTGGCTGCTGATCTGGTGCGATGCTGGGAGGAGGAGACAAGGAAGTAGGGAGAGCAGCAGGGTGAGACGGGGACGGGGTGACGTGGCCTGTGTCCCCACCACCGGGTAAGGACGCCTGAGCCTCCTGGGAGCTGAGCACACTTGGAGGAAGGTGGCTGGCCCTGATCCATCTGCCAGTGTCCTGCCCAAGAGAGCTGCCTGCTGGGGCACGGGTCCCCCAGCAAGACGGTCCTGGGGGTGGAAAAGGAGGCTGGAGACTGAGCTGGAGCCCCCAGCACCGTGTAGGGTGGGAAGGTCTTCATGGGAACCCAGGCATGTGCTGGCGAGAGTGCCCTTTGGACACCATGGGCACAGAGGGTAACGCTGGGCATTCAGGGTAGGCAGAGAAACTGCGGAGAGGCCACAGCCCTCTGTCCCTCTGTCCCCCCACCTTCCATCCCAGAGAGGTGAGTTGGGTCAGTGGTGGAGGAAGCCTGTGGGACCCTCTGCCTGCTCTTCTCTGCTAGAGACCCTAGGACCACCTTGGGGTGGGGTGAGAACCAGGCCAGAGACCAAGGTATAAAATGGACAGGGGGCTTCCCCAGTGGCGCAGTGGTTAAGAATTGGCCTGCCAACGCAGGGAACACGGGTTTGAGCCCGGGTCCGGGAAGATCCCACAGGCCACAGGGCAACTAAGCCCGTGCACCACAACTACTGAGCCCACGCACCTAGAGCCTGTGCTCCGCAACAAGAGAAACCACCACAATGAGAAGCCCGCGCACCGCAATGAAAAGCAGCCCCCGCTCGCCGCAACTAGAGAAGCCTGTGCGCAGCAACAAAGACCCAACGCAGCCAAAAATAAATAAATTAAATAAATTTAAAAAATGGACAGGATTTGGTCCCTTTAGTGGACTTTTCCAGTCACTGAGAGTGGCTGAAAGGTTCTGAGATTTGGTCAGGCTGTAACTAAGGGAGCAGGAAAAGGAAGATTTGACCCAACACCATCGGTGGGAGATTATGAAGAAAAGTAGAACCGGTCCATGTTGATTCCTTTCTCCGCACGCGGCTGCACGCTGCTCATCAGAATGCAGAGATGCTGCGTCCCCTCGCTGACCTCCCAGGGGCCTCGTGACTTGGAGATTATTGGCCCTATTGTCACAGGGGTAAGCACTGAGGTCCAGAGAGGTGAGGACCTTGGCCAGAGCTGCACAGCTTGGAAGGAGCCAAGCAGAGATTAAACACAGAGCTGTCAGACTCCAGAGCCCAGCGCCTGGGAATGTCATTTACTGAGCATCTTTTAGGTACCTTTTGCTTTTCCTGGGTTCTCTCCCAACTGGGAGGCCAGCCTTGTTTTATTTTACCAGGAAAGATATTGAGTCTCAGACAGGTAGGTAACCACCCAGGAGTACTGTGCAGGCAAGTATGAGGCTGCAGTTTGCACCCCAGTTGGTCTAACTGCAGATCCAGTTCTTTCCCCAGTATTCCCAGCTGCTCCATCCAGAGTCCTGCAGGACTACTTAGCATTGCCCAGCTTGGAAGCCTCGGTCTAATCCCGATACCATGATTGCTTTGACCTTCAGGCTCAGCTACTTTTCTGATTTTGGAAATTGCTCTTAACCCCAGAACTTTGTGGTTGGGTCTCACAGGGTGCCATGATTGGAGAAAGAGAGCCTGGACCCAATCAGATGACTGTTGACCCTCCAGCACCCATGAGCAAACTCTCTCCGCAGGACCTTCCTGCCTGCCTGCCTTCTGAAGATGGATTGGGGGTGGCATGGTTAAAAAGAAGAAACATTTAGTCCAAAGAATGCCACTTGAAAGTCTGTTAAAAATAAACGCTGAGGCTCTTTCCTTTTGTAAGTGCCCTCATTTGAAATCTCTGTCACTTTGGGGCGTGGTGCCTCAGCGACACTACCTCGTCTGGGAAGGGGAGGTGGATGTGTTCCTGGATGGAGTGGAGTGCACGCATGGATACTTGCTCATATGGGCTTTAATTACAAGTCTTCCGACCTAAAATGTTGCTTTTAAAAATTGGAAGCGTGCCAGCAAATATATAATATTTGCTTCAAAGTACTAAATTCCCAGAGTTAGTCTTCAGTTGTACCTTGGTCGACCTCTGGAGATTCTTGGAGTCCTTCTCGGTCCTCTGAGGTTCTACCTTCACTTCCTGACTTCACCTTTTCCCTGCTTTTAATTTTGAACAGAGTATCTGTGAAGCCAAAGAAATTGTCTCGTATCTGAAGTCAGAAAGGCTGGGTCTGTGTCCCAGCTCCGTCCTTCTCTGACCATGTGACCTTGGGCAAACCTACTCATTTTCTTGGAGGCTTGTCCTCGCCCTCTCTAAGGATTCAGGGCAGCTTGGCAGAGCTGTGGGAAGACGAAAAGGCTCAGCTGGCAATCGTGCAGTACTTGGAGCCCATTAAATGCTTGTTCATTCATACAATCTGATTTCTTTTGAATTTTCTTTTGAAGTTCTTCTTCCTTGTTCTATTCCGAGTCTTTGTTATCTGTTGGGGATGTTTTGGGGTGCTGATTATTTTTTCTCTCTCTCAGGTGGCAAAACTAACCCCCTTACATCCTTCCTCCTCTACCTCTGTCTTTGCAAGTTTCCCTTTCAGTTCATCTGCTGCCCCTGTTTATTTCCCACTGCCTTCCTGTGCAATACTTATTCCTCCTAGCAGCCTTTGAACTTACGTGGTTTCTATTATTTCTCTGTAACCAGCGTTTATCATTAACCTCAATCTAACGGGCACATCTGAGATGTTTTCTCATTTTGGTACAACCATGTTTTTCTTCCTCCTACTTCCTTTCATCCAGAATATATTGAAATGTTCCAAAGAAGGAATTGACAATGACTAGATAGGAAAAGGTGGGCTGGAGGTTGTTTTCTTGCCAAAGGTTTTAGTAATTTCTATTTCCTCTCGTCCATCTTGGTATTTGGCTTAAGAGTGGGCGGTGGTGGTAAGGAGGGCCCTGGGTGAAAGAGCCGGAATGATTTAACTTGTCATCACAAAATGTGGAGGCCTGTAGGGAAAAATCCCTTTTCATAACATCAGGGAGACACAGGGTTCGAAATCAGAAACTCATTTTGAACCTTACTGGTGCTTTGGAGTTTTGTTTTTTTTGTTTTTTAAAAGATTATTACATTTCCTTCCAGATCTAAAGACATACATTTAGATATCTAATGCACCCAGAATTTGTGTGCGAGATGTGAGGTAGGGCGCCATCTTAATTTTTTTCTAATTGGATAGCCCGTTGTAACAATACCATCTGTTGACTTATCTTTTTCCTTCTGATTTGAAATAATCATCTTTATCACATGCTAAATAGATAATACATGGGTCTGTTTCTGGATTTGCTGTTCCCTTCCATGGATTCTTCCATCCATGTGCCAGTTTCGCTTGAGTTCCTGAGCCAGAATATCCATGGATACTCGTAATTCACTTTTTTACAGTAATAAAAGGGTAGTTCCAGAATCTATTGTTCTTACAAGCCATCTGGTATTCCCCAACACTTGTAAAAATAATGTAAAACAATAATTTAGACTTCTATTTGATTATTTTAGGAATGATTTTGAGTAGCCAAGTTAATAAGACATTCACTAAATCTTTGAAGTGAAGTAGAATTCCAAATGATTAATTTATTAGATGTTTGTTCCATGGAGACTAGTTTATTTTCAGGTCTGGGAAAACAAGAGAAACTTGGGCAAATTTTCTCTTGTTCTGCAGCCCTGGAACTGGTAAATAGTTTATACCCACCCTGCCTTGTACCACACTGAGTTTAAGCTGGGGTGCTGTGTTCTCCCATTTCTGGCCTGGAAGCCTCCTTCCAAATTCATAACTAGTGCCCTACAGCCATGGTGAAAGCCAAGTACTCACGGCTTTCCTGGGGTCTGGAGTGAGCATCACAGGCCATTGGCCATCACGTCGGTAACTTTCACTAACGTCTGGGATCTGTCTACCCTCCGAGAATTATTCTAGAGCGCATCTATCAGCTTTCATGAATTTTTAAAAAGTCTCCAGCTTTGAAAAGTAGATAGAGTTTGGGTGCTATCTGGGGGGGCGGGGGAGGGCATTTATTGAGCACCTGGTCTATTCCTCAACACTGAGATGCTTTACTTGTGCTATTTAATTTGATTCTTAGGAGTCATGGAAGTGGCTGGGACATCCTGTGAGAAAACCCAGGCTGAGAGTTTCCGCAACTCACCAAAGCCAACACCATAGGACCCTCACGTAATGAGGGTCCCACACACGCTTTAAACCTTGTACTTTCTACCCACCTTGTTCTGTCTGAGCCTTGGTTACAGGTCCAGATTCTGCTTGGTTCCAAGTGCCCACAACAGGCTGTGATTGTTTTGTACCTTATCAGTAGGAGAACCAAGGCCAAGGCAGATGCCCATTATTATTTCTGACATTTTTTTTACAACTGTTTTAAGGTAGTGAAATTGACTTGTCATTGTAGGCACAATTAGATAGCTGATGTCCCAGATTCAACAGCTCCCGTATCTTCCCACCTGCATTACAGCGCCATCTCCCAGCCCGCCTGGCCTCCGGTAAATCAGGGAGAGAATGGAGCAGACGTCTCTGTGAGCCATTCCAGCCAAGGCAGCCCCATCCAGAGAAGCGGCCTCGCGTGTGCTGGGCAGGAACAAGCCCTGGGGTTGGAAGGCTCAGACGATGACCCTCACAGAAGCGGCAAGGGAGAACTGCAGCCACCTTTGAATGGAGGAAAGGAAGCTGGGGGAGAGGGGCAGGGAAGGGGCAGATTTTCACTGCAGGAGTTGCAGCAGGAGGGAAGGAGGAAGGAGAGAGGCAGAAAGCGGAAACCAGGGCTCCTGCACCAGGCAGCAGGGACGCCTGTCATCTAAGCCAGTGTTGGTGGCGTTGAATAAACCCAGCGGGTTCCATCTGGACGTCTAATATCTGTCAAGAGACAGTTAAGAGCTTTCAGACCTGCTCACCTGTTTGCTGGTTGAGTACACATCGCACCCGAGGAGAGATTTACAAAGACATTTTCCTGACAGTTATTTAATTAGGGCTGAGCTATAAATATGCAGTCAAATGGTGGCTGAAATTGCACGTCCCATCAGAGCTTAATGACATCATTTCATTTCTATTTCATTACAAGCAAAAGGGTATAAACTCTGACAGCAGCCATCACTGGCCACAAATCAGAAGTACTGATTAGAAACCTCCAGTCTGACAGATAGCAGATCGTGGTTCCCGGGGGACAGGGATGAAGAGGAGGAATGACAAAGGGGCCCTGAAACTATTGGGGTGACGGATGCTGGTCATCCTGATTGGAGGGTGGTCTCAGGATCACACACGTCTGACACATCCAGGGGTGTGCGCCAAACACGTGAGCTTCATGCTCCCTCCGTCGAGCTGCAGGCAGCTGCCAGTTGTCACGAGGGCTGAGGCTTCTTCACGCCTGCTCCTCAGTAAGCCATCTTCAAATATTGTGTGAACCCACATAAACCCTAGAGTTCTAGGGTCTTTAAAAGTTATATCCTTTAAAACTTATATTAGGGCTTCCCTGGTGGCTCAGCGGTTGAGAGTCCGCCTGCCGATGCAGGGGACGCGGGTTCGTGCCCCGGTCCGGGAAGATCCCACGTGCCGTGGAGCGGCTGGGCCCGTGAGCCATGGCCGCTGAGCCTGTGCGTCCGGAGCCTGTGCTCCGCAACGGGAGAGGCCACAGCAGTGAGAGGCCCGCGTACTGCAAAAAAAACAAACAAAAAAAACTTTTATTAACGTAAAAGTCAGGGAGAGGAAAGGGAGCCATGTTTCCTGAGCTTTCCAAAGCCACAGCTTTGCCAACATCCTCTGATCTGACAGTCACAGCAGCTTGGGAGCCCAGGGGTGTCTTCTTCCCATTTTACAGATGACTCACGACAGTACTGAGAAGTGACAGCGCCAAGTGGTGTCTGTTGGAAGCAGTCTGACAAATTCCCCCTGTTTTTGCAGCACCCCATTTTTGGAACTCCTTATTTTAAGGAGCTACAAAAGGTCACATTGGCCCCTCATTCCTCCCAGCTATTAAGTTCTCTGTTTCTTGTTTATCGCATCAAGGCTGTGGCATATGGCCGTCATGGGGTAAGTGTAATTCTGCTTCTGCTGTTCGCGTTTCAGGTTGTTTGTAAATATTTCCCCATGTTGCTCATACGTATCACTTTGAAAACCTCCCTAAATCCTATTGGGCTGCTGCCTCATCACTTACTTAATCCTATTGTTAGACAAGGAGATGGTTTCCAGTATTTTGCTACTGTATTTGCAACCAGCTTATCATGCCTAAGACAATATCAGGGAGTGGGTGAGAATACAGCCCTGTGGTCACACTGCCTGGGCTTGAATCCCAGAACTGCCACAAAATAGCTGTGTGAATTTAAGTAGGTTGCTTAACCTCTCTGTGTCGCTGTTTCTTAATTAATAGAGACAATAATAGCACCTTTCTTGGAGGCTCTAGGTCGCTAGAACTGGGAGGCCTGGCTCTGTTCAGAGTCCTGGGCCCACTGCTTTGCCCTTTCAAGCCGAAACACTTGGTGATTTAGAACGTTCCTCTGAGATGGGAAAGTGAGTTTGATTTCCATAGCTGCTGTGACAAATTGGCACAGACCTAGAGGCTTAGAACATTCTAAGGCTATTCACATTCTGTAGATTAGGAGTCCAGCATGGGTCTCCGTGGGCTCAAAGGAAGTCACGTTCCCTCCCTGGAGGCCCAGGCGGGAAGCTGGCTCCTTGCTCTTTGCAGCTTTTAGAGGCCGCCTGCTTGTCTCCCGGCCCTTCCTCCATCTTCAGAGCCAACGATGCTAAACGGGCCCTTCTCACGTTGCCCCCTCTCTCTGCTTCTCTTCCGATTCCCTCTCCCATTTGTAAGGGCTCTGGACTCACTCGGAGAATCCAGGATCATCTCCCTATTTTAAAGCCAGTTGATTAGAACCTTCATTTCATCTGCAACCTCAATTCCTCTTTGCCGCATCACCTAGTGTAGTCACAGGTTCTGGGGATGAAGATGGAGCTCTCTCTGGGGACATCATTCTGTCTACACACGGATGGGGCTGGCAGCCTGTCGACCACACGTCCCAGGCTCCCTTGCCTGGGTTCCATCTGGAGCTGGCCAACAGGAGGCCCGGGGGCCAGATCAGAAGGTGGGCGAAGGTGTCAACCCTCATGCTCCTGGGGGCGGCTCTGGGGCAGCAGCAGCCCTGGTGCAGCAGCATTGGGGTGAGTTCAGTGGTGGCTGCAGCCCAGGGTGCTGATGGCTTCCTCATCTCTGCGTAGCACCCCCTGCCCCCTCTGCATCTCCACCTGGAAGTGGTAGCAGCTCCCTGGTCTCTAGGTCACACCCTCTCCTCTGACACCTTTGTTCTCAGCTCTTGTCCGCAAGGCTGGGAAGCACGCAGCCTCTCCGTCGCTGGTTAAGCAAAGGTAGCCACGCTCGTCACGGGGCTGTCGCAAAGATGAAACGGGGTGGCGTGTACTTGCCTTGCGCAAGACCTGATGCTTAATACGTGCTGAACACGTTATTGCCAGACATGGTTTTAGATTTTAGGTTTTTGTTGGCTTTTGCTGTACTAAGGATTTCAATTTTCAATGAGAATCAAATGCACTTTTCCGTTGAAATGTCTTCTAGTGACTCCATTTTGAAGAAGCGAGACTCTCTCTGAAGTTGAGATAAATATTCAAACCTATCTTTAGCAAGTTTCCCTCGAATTTTACATATTTAAAATTATTTTTTAATTTGAAGCATCTGGAGTTTATTTTGGGAACATGATATCAGATGCAGGTCTAAATTAAATTCCACATCCCTATGCAATTAGCCTAACTTCATTTAATAAATAGCCTTTTATTTCCCCAGCGTTTGGCGTTGCTTATTCTGGTGTGTAATAGGTTCTCATATGTACTGGGGGCTCTGGGGGTTCTGATGTGCGGATCCACACAGCCACATAAGGACATTCTGCAGATCTGAGAGTGTCATTCTGCAGCCTCAGAGATGAATGACAGCTTGTTTGGGTAACTAATTCTCAGAGCACATCATTTTCTGCCGAGCGGGGGCTTATAGATCTATTTCTTTTTTTGTTGGGAAGTTAGATAATTGGAGAAGTCCAAGGCAGCTGTGATTCATACCCTCTCACCGTAACCTGCATTTTCTGCTTGGGTGATTGCTGAACTCTATCTTTCCCCTTGTCTTTTAAAATTTTCATGAGACACAGTCTTGGTGACCGTCTCTGATTGTAAATTTCCTCTCAGACCCTGTGAACCTTCTCCGTTTGCAGCCTCAGTCCTTGTTTTTCCAATATCATCCCCCAAACTAGACTCTTGATTTTCTTTTCTAATTCAGTTATTCTTGTGTTTTCTAAAGTGACTTCACTTGCTCAATTGTGATTTTTACTGCATGGCTTTCTTCTTTTTTTTGCGGTATGCGGGCCTCTCACTGCTGTGGCCTCTCCCGTTGCGGAGCACAGGCTCCGGACGCGCAGGCTCAGCGGCCATGGCTCACGGGCCCAGCCGCTGCGTGGCATGTGGGATCTTCCCGGACCGGGGCACGAACCCTTGTGCCCTGCATTGGCAGGTGGACTGTCAACCACTGCACCACCCTGGAAGCCCTGCGTGGCTTTCTTTTAAATAATAACAATGGTCCTGGTTTATTCTTATTTACTTGCAGTGACGCCCTCTTATTTCTTTGAGAAGAGATGCTGGCAGCTGTCTAAATTCTTACCAACCTGTCTGATGGAAACGTCAGGATGTGTGACTGGAAATCCTACTGCCATGTGCCTCGGTGGGGTAGACACTTTACTGGCAGCCAGCACGTCTGTCTGCCCTGCTGTCCTTTGCATATTGCTTTGGTTCCCACGCTTGCCTCATTCGCGCTTGTACCTCAGGCCACGTGTCCTGTACCAGGTGGGAAGGGCGAGGCAGCGGGAGCTTTCCCCTTCCATAAGGGAAGGGGCACAGGGATTTTTGCTTCTATTTCATTGTTCAATACTGCACTTGTTCCCTAGGGCTGTCACAGCAAAATATTCAATACCACAATGCTAGCAGCTAATACAACAGAAATCTACTCTATCACAGTTCCGGCTGAAAGTCTGAAATCAAGGCGTCAGCAGGGCCGTTCTCCCTCTGGACGCTCTAGGGGAGGGTGCTTCCTTGTCTCTTTTAGCTTCGGGTGTTGCTGGAAATCCTGGCCTTCCTTGCCCTGTAGATGCGTCACTCCAGCCTCTGTCTCCGTCTTCACATGATGTTCTCCCTGTGTTTTTTTTTGTTTATTTATTTATTTTTTTTGTGTTACGCGGGCCTCTCACTGTTGTGGCCTCTCCCGTCGCGGAGCACAGGCTCTGGACGCGCAGGCTCAGCGGCCATGGCTCACGGGCCCAGCCGCTCCGCGGCACGTGGGATCTTCCCGGACCGGGGCACGAACCCGTGTCCCCTGCATCGGCAGGCGGACTCTCAACCACTGTGCCACCAGGGAAGCCCCCCCTGTGTGTTTTGATCTCCGTGTCTCTTCTTTTCTTATAAGGATGCCAATCATACTGCTCCCAGTCACCTCATCTTAAGTAAATACATCTGCAGAGACCCTGTTTCTAAATAAGATCATATTCACAGGTACCTGGGGTTAGGACTTCAGCATATATTTTGGGGAAACACGATTCAACCCACAGTAAGTCCCATGTCATGTGGCCACCCCCAGCTGCAAGGAAGCCTAGAAGACTGAAAATCAAGTCTACTTAGCTAGACACACTGACACGACCCCCAACTGGGATTCGTCAAGTAAGTAAAATGAGGGACCCTGTGCCTAGTGGGTAACTCGTGGTATCTGCGCAACGGTTTAGTCACCCAGGAAGGCTGAGTGCTCAGTTCTGCAGCCTCTTGTTTCCCCAGAAATCAGACTCCTCTGGCTCCGCAGCTTTCTGATCATGGACGCGAACCCAGAAGACCTCCGTGCAAACCTCGATGCCCTGGGACACTGTTCCACAGGATGACCTCTCTGGCCCTCACTCCTAGACTACCTTATCTTTCATATCTCTTGATTTCTGATGTTGCAACCGACATGAGCAGCCAACAAATCCCAGAAAGTAGTAACAATTGGCAACGGGGTAAGAAAATGGAGAGCCTGGGGGGAAGGCAGGTGTGTGTGTTTGAAGTCCTTTTTCTAAGTGATCCAGGGAAAACAGGACAGTCGGGGCCCCTGAGCACAGGGTAGACCCCCGACACTCAGGAGACCCTGGAATGCGTCCTTCCCCCACGGCTGTACCGTGTTCATTACCGCTGAGAGTGTGGGTCACCCGCGAGGCCACGGGAAAAGTCAAGCTCCTCTGTGATTTGTTCCATGCAAATTCCCATCGAAATTGTTAAAGCAAGTGTTTCACTTCTTAAAAGGGAAAACCAGTCATTTGAAAACCTTAATTATGCAAAATTGTTCATTTTCTAAGTTGATTAGAAGTAGGAATGGGTTCAAACACAAGCTCTACCATATATTGGGGTGTGGCAAGTTACTTGACCCTACACCTCTCTGACCCTCTTTCCTGCATGGAGGGAGCGGAGGTGTAACTGGCCCTCTCTTAGAAGCTTCAGTCATTATGTCCCCAACAGCTTGCCTGACACCCCGCTCTGACTCTCAGCTCCCACACCCGTTTCTCTCCCAGTCGTCTTTGCCTTTGTGATGCCAACGTCCACCCAGAGCCCCGGGTAGGAGTCAGGACATGACTCTTCATTCCTCTTTCCCTCTTCTCATCCACCCAACCCATCAGCAAGCCCTGTGGAGAGGCCGTTCTCCTTCTAAAACATGACTTTTCTCCATATTGACTGCCATGAGCTTACCCTTAGTTATTCATTGTTACCTTAAATAAGGTAATTGATTAATGAAGGAGTATCTTAACCTCTCCCCGGGTCTCTGCAAGAGCCTCTTCACTGGTCTTCCTGATCCTTTGTCCACACGACTGCAAAAGTGATTTTTTAAACGTTTAGCAGACCCAGTCTAACCCTTGCTTAATCGTCTGAGATCTAGCCCCTTCCTTCGTCTCCCCCAATCCCCTCCATGACTGCAGTCGCATCACATTGGTCCTTGAACACACCAAGTTCATCCTGGCTTCAGACCTGTGCACTGGTCTTCGCGCTGCCCTGATCTCTCTGAGGTGAGCTCAGTAGGGAAGGGATGGTGCTGGAGGATGGTGACGCCTGTGATGTGATGAGTCATCAGGCCTGTTCTGGCGCTCCCTGCTCACATTTAGTCATGAAATTAATGAGCAAATTAACTGGGAACTGATTATTCCAAAAATAAATTATAGATTCAGCTTCTTTCTTTTGGCTTCACGCCTTTGAAGTCCCACAACTTTTCCTGAGGAAAATGAAATGAAAAGAGACATTTGCAATTTTAATTTTTTATGCCACTTTTATAGAAAACTACAAAAGAGAGAAGAGCTATCAACATGATCAGAGGAAATAGGAAAATTACAAAGAGGGGGAACAGGACTATTTTGTCATTTTTTTGAACAGACTCTTTAGAAGGACATGAATAATACATAAGAAATCCTACAGACTAGTTCAGGAAAACAGAAAGCTGGTACTTAATTATTGAGAATGCAGAATGTAGGTGGGATGGGAGTCCAGAGAAAAAGGTGCTTAACCAGTGCAAAGAAGACAGTTCACGGGAAGCGGCTAATCTACCATGAACTGGGAAACCATGAAACCAAGCTGGTCAGATTGTGTAGGAAGGAGCGTGTCCTCTCTGGGGGGAAGTTTATGGGCGTCATGACAGATATTCCAGCTCTCCAGAGTCTTCTTTGCTTCTTTTTGGCTTTCTGATGGTATTCCAGAGGCTTGAGGTGGCTAGAATCTCATCTAGAGCCCCAGAATCCCAGAATTTGGGCCCTCCTTTCTCTTTCCCCTTTCTCATGTAGCACATTTCATTCTCAGGCATTTTCCCTCTTCCTTTTCTGTGCAGGGAAAGAAATGACCCCTCTCTCTGAAAATGAGACAGAGAAATCCAAGATTTACAGAAAGAGAAGCATAGCAGAATGTGTGCAGAATGCACTAGAGAGGAAAGAGATCCCTGTGGACACAGGACCAGCTGGACTTTGAGGCTGTCTTCACAGAGGTCTGTACATTCCATGTCACATGCATAACCTCATGGCAGGGTCCTCTCAGGAGGATGGTGGGTCACCACCTCCTGGGAGATACATCAGATCCTGTTGGACGATGCCAGAAATAACAGTAGATCAAGACCCCAGCAGAACAGATGACTCATTCTACAGCTCTCCTGTAATAGAGAAGAACAAATCTGACTCCATATTGGATCTGTTTCTTTTACTTTCACCTCTGCATTCTATTGCTATTGCTCTAAATTAGTCACTAAAGGGATGTTGCCTAGAAGCTCAAATTATACATAATGGCCCACCTTTGGGAACCCTGCCTCCCCACCTGTGAATGACTATAGGACGAAAAGGAATGAACACATCCCCTCTGGAGGCTGACTGGAACCAGGAAGCGTTTGACTTTAACTACCTCCCGCCCCCCGCCTCCTCTTTAGTATAAAAGGAGCCTGAATTCTAACTCAGGCAAGATGGTTCTTTGGGACATGAGTCCACCATCTTCTCTGTCTGCCAGCCCTCCGAATCAAGTCTAACAACTAACAACTTGTCTCTTGACCTATTGGCCTGTCAAGCAGCGAGCAGTATGACCTTGACTCTAACAGTCCCTCTGTCCATCCACCCACCCATCCATCCTTCCTTCCTTCCATTATTTACCTCCTTCTAGAAAAGAGGAGAAATCTTGTAAAGATACAAATAATACTTTAAGATAGATATGTCAAGTTAGTAATGAGAAAGACACGGAAAAGGTAAAATAAGTATAGGAAAGTAAGCTGAAGCCCGGAGTGAGACTGTCACACAAAGTACAGACCTCTACATCCAAAGCACCTACGAGGGATAAGCTACATCCTGGCTCTGAGCTTTCTAGCAGCCAATGGGAACAGGGAAACATGATAACATGATCGTTCCCTTAACTCTCGGTGTCTGTAAGGTAAAAATAAACCCGTTGCCAAGGAAAAGCATGGCTCTGACTGATTCCAAGCCCAGTGAGAGTTTTCCTGAGGCTTTTGTAGAAGAGGAGGGTTGAGGCTGAGCCAGAAACAGACTCCTGGGCTAGTGACTGATGCCAAATACCCTGTTGAGGAGAGACTGTGGTGTTAAATTAATTAAACAAGGAGGCCCTTAGACTGGGGTCAGTGGGGGAGGGCCGATGCTGAGGATGGGAGCTCGGAGGTGATGGGTCACCAGACTGGCTCTGGTGTTCCGGACGGTAAGGGGGAGGTCTGGGAGTGTGAAGTTGCCCAGCACCCCGAGGTCATGCTCTCAGCATGATGGCCTTCTTTGGGGTTCACCAGCAGGACCATGGCAAGAGGCTGTATCACCTTAGTAGACCGCGTAAGAAACCCAAACTAAGCCTCAAGGTTAAGAAATCGAAATTTAAGGACAACCCGTCACAAACAGCCAAGGAGTCCTTCCTGAATAAGGCGACCACTTAAGCTACAGCCAATCAGACAACAAAAGTCCCAACAAGGGGGCTTCCCTGGTGGCGCAGCGGCTGAGAGTCCGCCTGCCGATGCAGGGGACGCGGGTTCGTGCCCCGGTCCGGGAGGATCCCACATGCCGCGGAGCGGCTGGGCCCGTGAGCCGTGGCCGCTGAGCCTGCGCGTCCGGAGCCTGTGCTCCGCAACGGGAGAGGCCACAGCAGTGAGAGGCCCGCGTGCCGCAAAAAAAAAAAAAGAAAAAAGTCCCAACAAAAGCTGCTCTTTGGAGCCAAAGGACAAGGAAAGGGGTAGCCTGGCAGGACAGACGATGTCAGACAATAATCGTCCTCCTCCCGCAGACACCACAGGAGACACCGGCCCGATCCTACCCGAGCCAGCAAAGACCCCTGAGGCACCAGACTCCCCCTCGAGGCTGTAATGGGCGCCTTCCCTTCCGTGTGGGGAGAAGGACACAGAGGTCGCAGAGGGCATGGGAGGAGGGGGAAGGAGCAGCGACACAAGGGGGAGCGAGTGGGGAGCAGGGGCTTGCGGCCGCCTGGGGCAGGGGAGCAGGGGTGCGTTGAAGCGGAAGGGACCTGGGGTGGGCTTTTCCCTCCTGCCTCCCACCCTGGCATCATAGGGCAGGGAGAAAGGATCAGGCCTGGGGAGTCAGTTCCTGGACTTCACCCGTCCCTCCTCCTCAGGGTTCCCACACACATCCCCCGCCGGGGGGTGGCGGGCACGCTCAGTAGGGGTGTGTCCGTGGGAGGGGGCTGCAGTCCTGCGGAAACAGCCATGCTTAGGGAGCCCAGATGTCCTCAAGGCCTCCATCCTAGGGGGCTTCCCTTTATTTAACATTCAGATAAAATGGCCTGAGCCCTCCTCCAAGCCCAGTGCTCTCTCCTTACATCCAAGGATTCTTGGGGTCGTCACCCATGTGACTGTTCCAGTCTTCATTTGCCCTCTTGCCTTCTGGGACCACTGCCCTCTCCCTGCCCACCATCACCGGGAGACGTATGCCACCCTTTCCCCTCCGCTCCCTGCTGGATTAAGATCTCACAGTGGCTGTTTATCGGCGACATGGCTCAAGATTTAGGGGAAGGGAGGTATTTAGAACTTCAAATGGAGGCTCAGGGGTCTCTGTTTGTACAGATGGACCAGTCACCCCCTCACAAGGGGAATTTCTTGCTGGCTTGGGTCCCCCTTTGCACCTTGCCTTCCCTTATGTTTCCAGGCCTCTCTTTCCCCCAGATTTCTCATTCGGAGCCCAGGTCTCTTCTCTGGTCACTAAGAAGCCAGCAGTAGACAATCCCCAAATCCCTAGTACTTTGTAATATAGAACAATTTAGCACTCCCTCTGCCTCACTCCTCACCCATCTGGTCTGGGAGGGCTTCCCTTGTGGTGCAGTGGTTGAGAATCCACCTGCCAGTGCAGGGGACACGGGTTCGAGCCCTGGTCCAGGAAGATGCCGCAGAGCAACTGAGCCCGTGTGCCACAGCTACTGAGCCCACGTGCCTAGAGCCCGTGCTCCACAACAAGAGAAGCCACCGCAATGAGAAGCCCGCGCACCGCGACGAAGAGTAGCCCCTGCTCGCCGCAACTAAAGAAAGCCTGCGCACAGCAACAAAGACCCAACGCAGCCAAAAATAAATAAATTAATTAATTAATTAATTTAAAAAGTGATGTCCTGCCTCACAAACCCAAACGCCCTTCTGAATATTTTCTCCGACAAAAGAGTGAAGTGCTCTGCCTTGCTTACGACACGGAAACATGGCCATCACCACTTTCTTTTTCTTTTCCTTAGCATATTTTTCTGTCCCTAATATTCATAAGATAGAGTGAGCTGCCAGGTTGACGAGTGAAGTATAACAACAAGAAGCCTCCAGAATTTCTCAGAAGAACTTGGCTCATGGATCTCAGGAATCAAGAAAGGAGGGAGGAACCAGGAATTGCGAGGTGAACACAGAGCAAGACGGAGTTGAATCTGAGGACAGGAGACCTGTTTCTTGGAGAGGCAGGGGGGCATCCAGGCCGGACAGACGGGTAAGAAACTTAAATCAGCCGACTCTGCCCTGGGCTGCACCTTCAGCGGGAAACCTCTGTGAAGAAATAGGAAGGCTCTCTTTCTTGAGGGAGAGATGGCAGGATCTGAGCTGGAAAATCTCCACTTTACCTCTGGGCAAGATGTTCTGGAAATGGAGATCCTTAAGATCGAGCTCTTACTTTGGGCCAGGCCTGCCTCAGGGCCAGCTCCGTCCCTCTGACTGCAGCCCAGGCATCTTTGTGCCCTGACCCACTCCTGCCCCTGCCACACTAGGGTCTGCTGTGCCCAAGGGAACCAGTTTGAGAACTTGAACATGGAGAGGAGATTGGGCGGAGGGCACCTGTCTTCCGGAGGGGAGGTCAGCCGGGGAGCCAGGCCCACTCGGTTCCGAGTGGATGCTGTGAGCACCCTCCCTCTGCCCCAACTTTGCTATATTTAACTTTCTGCAGCACACACTCCTTGAGCACTGCTGCGGGAAAGAGGCAGGTGTGTATTGACACACCAGGTGAGCTTGGAGACAGTTCTGAAGGACGTCCATCAACAAAAAGGCTTTCTGAGTTTTGTTTTATTTTGCTTGTTTGCTTTCAAATAAGAGAACAAATCAACAGATGCATCAGGCAGACGCTGCCTTCCTAGCATTTAGCAAAATACCAAGCAGCACTTAGATGCCCAACAGAGTCCCTGTGTTTGCAGGCGGTCTGCAGGGATGCAGCTCCTTGAACCGTGGGAAGAATGGGAGCTTTGTCCTTCTCTCCACCAAAGGCCCCCCAGGAGCATCTGGTTCACCCCCTGCTCCAGACCACCTGCCACTGAACCATCTTGGTCTCATCCTAGAGACACCCTAGTGTCTTCACGTGGACGGCTGGGATAGGGACCAATGATCTCCAAAAGTCAGTGAAAATCTTTCGGGTATGCACCTGCAGTATAGTTCTACATTTAAACATTTATATATTCAGTCTTACTTTAGTAATATATTATGTACAAAAATATAAATTAAAAATGAATGAGATAAAAATCAAGTTTAAGTGTACTGGCTTGGGTAATGTCCCCTCAAAATTCACCTCCTTCCCAGAACCTCAGAATGTGACCTTATTTGGAAATAGGGTCTTTGCAGATGTAATTAGTTAAGAAGTAGTCCCTGGAGTCAAGTGGGACCTTAATTCAATAGGACTGGTGTCTTCAAAACAAGAGGAGAAAACACACACACACACACACACACACACACACACACACACAGTGCCATGTGACCACAGACACAGAGACTGGAGCGATGCATCTGCAAACCAAGGACCACCAAGGATTGGGGGCAGCAGCAGAAGCTGGGAGAGATAAGGCAGCATCCTCTCCTACAGCCTCAGAGAGAGAGTACGGGGCCCTGCCGACACCTTGGTTGCCGACTTCCAGCCCCGTAGAGGGCCTCGTGTCCTTTGTCAGCTTGTCTTCCTCAGTCCTGAGCGTGGTCAGTGCTGATACCATTCATTAAGGTTCCAAGGTCAGACATCTAGGGGTCCCTTGATGTTTCCATCCCCCCGAGCTCAGCAAATCCTATTGCTGGCGCTCCTCTAACTCGTCCCCCCCAGATCCCAAGCCTCTGGCTGCCTGACAATCACTTCCCAGGATGACTGTAGCATCCATCTCTGTGGCCTCCAGTCATGTCCTCCTGCAGTCCATTCCACAGTGGCCATAGGCATTATTGGGATAGACCTGTCACTTTCCAGAATACATGGGATGAAGTTCAACTTCCTAGCTCAGCAAGAGACTATGGCAGACACTGTGGATTGGCCACACAAAAGCTCTTCCCAACTCCTTGTTGTGTTTTGTTTGTTTGTGTGGTTTTTTTTGCATTCTTCTTCTCTAGAGCCTGGGAAGCTAAAAACTATTTTTCTAGTCACCTTCCCATCAGAGGTGGCCATATGACCCTGTTGTGGCCAATAAGATACAAGTAGAAAACTACTGGGGAGGGCTTTCACTCCAAATGAAAAAGACAAAAGCCTTGAAAGAATGAAGGGATTTTGCTATCTTCCTAAGTGGGAAACAAATGTGATGTCTGGAAGTGCAGCAGCCATTTTGTAACCAGGAGGGCAAAGTTCCCCCCACTCCCCCATTGTAAGGATTGTGGAGGAGAAATACAGAGAAGAGACTAGATCCCTCTTGGCTTTGTGGAGCAGGCCCACTGCCCCTGGATAGCCTACCCTGAGTTACACGAGGAAGAGATACCCTTGCTTGTTACCCACTCTTGTCATGTTTTCTCTTGTTCTAAAATTAGCTTTCTCAACCAGTACTGGGACATTGTAGCTACTCAGTAAATGTGAGTTCCTTTCCCCTACTTCATCGTGCTTGCTGCCTGACTTATTCATCCTCTCTGCTTTCTCAGGAATTTTCTAGAATTCTGGGGGGAATGTTTATTATGACGGCAGACAACTGCATGGTAAACAGTAAGTTCTTTTTTTTTTTACTATTTTTAATTTAAAATTTTTTATTCTTTTTTTTATTGGGGTACAGTTGTTTTACAATGTTGTGTTAGTTTCTACTGTATAGCGAAGTGGAATTCCCTGTACTATACAGCAGGTTCTCATTAGTTATCTATTTTATACATATTAGTGTATATATGTCAACAGTAAGTTCTTTGTAGGCAAGACAATCCCTCTTTGAAACACCCTGTCTGACTCCTGATAAGGGCTCAGTAATGTTTGTGGATGCAAAAATCCCCAGCTATTTTCTCCCCTCTTTGGCAGAAGTCATGAACAGCACAGCCTTGGGCAGACGTCTGTCTTTCATGAGCCCTCCACCCCCTCCCCGAGGAGTAACTGGGCCGTCTCACCAGCTCAGGACCCCTTGTCCTTCAGCTGTGTCATCTCCAGCTGCCTCTGTGGGATGCCAACCAGAACGTAAGCTCCTTCCTTCCCCGTTTCCTGGCCCATCGTTCTGCTGCCTCTTAGCCTTCGTCCCTGGATTCCCACATCTAATAGGTGCTCAAGACCTATTGTTGAGGTCCTGTTGACTGGACCTCCCACGTGGTTCTAGGGTCTGCGGTGCCACTGCCCCTACCTTAGTTCAGGCCTTTGCCTTGTCCCACCTGCAGTACCTGCTACTCCTTTCCCTTCTCTCTGAGTTTGCTTTCTGTCACCCATTGTCAGCTCTGCAGCCTTTCAAACAGGTGGCCCACAGGTCAAGTATGTTCTGGAGACAGACTTTGATCTATGAAGCTGCTTTCATAGTGCTTTAAAATATTTTAAAATATTATTTGCTAATGTTAAAAAAAACAGATCTTTCACATAAATATTCCAATTTCCAGGTTCTTTTGACAAATCAGAGGCTCTGCCAGGGATGGGCCGACCTTTCTTCCCAGCAGAGCGGTAGGAGCCGAGAAGGAGCTGCCGCCTTAGAAGGAACATGCGTCCTCTGGTTCCAATGGCCCGCCACTCCCGGTCACAGACACAGGCCTGCTCTGATATGGAAGTCACCCCACTGGGCTCTGCTAGCCTTCGGAGTTTGCAAACCCCGCTTTACAGCCTTCTAATGCAACCAGCTGATAGGGCAATCCGACTCGCCAGGGCTTTCACACTAAATGATCTTAATTTTCTCCAGTCCCTGGCCTTATCCAGTCTCTACCGTGGCAGATTTCATAACTTCCCAGGAACTTTCATTCTCTAAAAGATCAGAGTCCGGTCCAGTGTTTTTCACATTGCGTGTTGTGACCCATTAGAGGCTCACGAAATCTAGTTAGTAGATCACAGCCCGTATTTTTTAAAATGAAAGAGAACAGGATAGAAAATATCAAGCTGTACTGCATGTAGCAAGGTTCAGTATTGTTTTGTGAGACTTTCAATTTAGTTATTTATGTGCCTATGCCTGTGTGTGCTGGGCTGCAATGTAAATGTATTTCTTACTCTGGATCCTAGTCTCCTGGTCTCTCTTTAGAATGACCCCCAATTCCAAAGAGATGGAGAAGGGAAGGGGGAGAGTGCAGGGTTGTCAGCAGGGGTGTGGGCTTGCCCTGCGGTCAGCGATATCCCAGCACCTTGGTGGTGGGCAGCTGCTGTGGTCTTGTCCAGGAATGGCTCCTCCCCTGATTCTTAAGGGCTAATTCCTCTGGGGTTGCAATGAATAAAAATTCTTGTTTTAAAAACTGAGGTCTTCCACAGCCTGGGCTGGATTTTCACCAACCTTCTGCACCAGAGCCATCTTATCCCATGCGTTGCATCACTTTATTTTAGACGTTAGTGGTTATTACTTGAAAGAAGTCTTGGGCTGTAGAAAGTTTGGGCAACGCTGGACTTAACCGATAAATGGGATTCTTGTCTGTAGGTCTTCTCAGTCTAAGAATTCTTGACGTAGTAATCTCTAGAAAATGCTATGGGAAATGCACGATTAGAGGTTAAACTCCAAGGTTCTTAAAATCTGAAAGAAGTTTGAATTCGAATCTGGAAAGGAGCCTGCAGATAACTTGGTTTCACTCCTTCCCACCCACGCAGTGAATAATCTCTCTTTATTGCCTTCATTCAGCAAATACACAGGATAATTAGACACCGATTCTGCCAAGACAAGCTCACAGGCTACAGATGTTACTGGATGAAGGTGAGTTAGAGAGAGCCCTGTCTCAAAGGAGAGGGGAGGTCAAACGCCAGAGGCTCTGCACTCGGAGGAAGGGCTCCTGCCAGCAGAGGGGACCGGTCATTTATCTGGAGGCGGCTCGGTTAGGCCCTGAAGGCCGTTTGAGACCGCCACTCGTGCAGACGGGGTGGGTGTCTGGGAGGCTTGGCGGACAGAGGACCTGGGCAAATACGAAGGAACAGTGCCTGGGCCATAGTTGTCTCTCACAATGAACCGTTGAATGAATGCTTCCAGTGCAGAGTCTGAATAGAAGATAGGAACTACGGCCCGGGCCAGATGTCGGGGAGCCCCAGATAAGGGCCTCGAGGCTTCCGCCTTTACGCTGTGGGGCAAAAGGGGCCACGGAGGGTTTGGGGCAGTGACAAGGGACTGTAAGACTTTGCCCAACCTTGTGCAGGCGGGAGGCCCTGTCCCATGGCCGGATAACGTGGGGACGCAGTGGGCCCCAGACTGCTGTCCTGCATCTTAGCTCCCTGCGACGTGGCAGGGGTGGGAACAAGCCCCTGTGGGCCTTTGGGGGGTCTCCAGCTCCCCAGCTCCCCAGCACTGGCCCCTGGACACTGGCAACACCGGAACTGAGGCTTTCTTTCTGAGGCTGGCCCGCCAAGATGTGCAGAACCCGGGGATGCTCTTCCCTTATGAATGGACACAGCTCCGGGCACAGTCACCGGACGCCTGCCATCAACCTGTCTTGGTGACCACGTGGAGGCTGCTTCCCCTCCTGCCAGCGGGCCAAGCAGCACGTTCTCAGGGAAGTGGATTCATGTCAGCAGGCTGAGCACACGACTGTGTCTGGGACCGGCTCGCACCGCCCTTTGAAGTGGACGTCTCTGTTTCGGGGGCTGAGCGCTCACAGTGTCTGGGCCCAAGAGCACAGTCCAGAGAGGCAGCTGACGGGGACCATCTCCCGGCCTGAGCGCCAAGTCCTCCCCCCAAGACCCTCAGGGGAGCAGATGCTCCAGCTAGACTCGTCTCTCAGGAGAGAATCCTTCTCGTTTCTTGGATTCCTGGTCTTCCACAGCTGGAGAGGTCCCCCAGAGATCTTTCAGTCTGGCTCCTTGTCTCCAGCAAGAAAACAGCTAAGCCCCCAGCTGGTGCTGAATGTCAGTGCAGAGCCAAGTGGGAAGCCAGGGGGAGGTGCCTGGGGAGGTGAGAAGACAGCATCTTAATCCCCCCCCCGCCCCCCACCCCGAGCTGAGCTCCTGCTGGGAGGTGCAGGCAGCAGGAGCTAGAGCTCAGTGCCAGGTTACATTGGTCTATTTTTAAGAGGAAGCCAGTGTGAGAAGCCCACATTGTAGAAAGACCCCGGGATTTGAAATCAGCTTGGATCTCTGAGACGTTTGTACCCCTAAGCCATAAACTCCTTGAAGTGGAGCCCACTGCAAATCCCAGCGTTGTTTCAGATTATTATTTCAATCAGAAGGCATTAGACTCCATAGATAAGAGCAATGTTCTGCAATTTGATCCTTTATTGGTGAAAGGATTATTTGGCTGCAAAATCTCACAAGGCCAGTAATAACTGTGAAATCACCATGTACATTTTATCATTGAGCTGTCCCCTCACTCTGCATCTACTGAGAAATAAAACAGGACTCTAAATTTGTTGTTCATATTATTTTATCCATAAATGGGTCCTGGCTTAGAAAAACACTTACATCATTCTAATGAGAAAGCAGCAAGGTTTATCAGCATACGGAAAAAGCAAAGCAAGGGAAAGAAACCCCGAAAGTGGAAACTGAGGTCGCCTGATCCGAGGCTCCGCAGACATTCCTGGTGGAAGGATATCCTGTTCCCTGTGCATATACCAAGCTGCCTGCCTGGCCGGGTCTCCCAGGGGCCTGGGGCCCACGTGCAGGCCACCAGACTCACACACCCAGACTCACAGGAGGCTGGTTGGAAAACCCAAACCACCGGATGCATTTAGGATTGGCTAATCGTGTTACCCCTCCTGGCATCAGACACCCTGGTGCGGTTGTCACGTGAAAGCTGCCCCTTCCTCCCAGCCGGGATCTACAGAACCTGGCAGTGAGAGGTCCTCGGGGACTGTTGGAACAGGGGAGGCACGGACGCATCTCCAACTTGGGTGCCAGTCCGTTCCTTCTCTGTGAGCTGCAGCGGTAACTGTCGGCTTCCAACAGACGCAGTGGGAAGAACTCAAGTTTTGGTGTCTTGTCTGGATTCAGACCTTGGCTTCTCCGTTTACCAGATGGATGAGCTCAAACATGCAGTTATGCTCACTGGGCCTCAGCGTTTTCACTCGTAAAATGGGGTTAATATGTGAGACCTGAAATAATGCATAGAACATGTCGAGAGTAGGAGCACCTCATAGGCCCTCAATACAAGGAAGTATCATTCAGGCTCTGAGTTCGGGGAGCCAGCTTCCACAGCACTGAGAAAAGGATGCCCGGACTTTCTTTGGTGTCCACTAGACATGCGTGGTGGCTGCTGTCCGTTCGTCCTTCTGGGTTTCTTCCCTGTGTCTAATCTATGCAGAAATTCAAAGCAAATAGACTTGATAGACTCCTGAAACCCCTGTTAGGCACCAGTAATAGAGGCATCCTTCCACCACCCTTGCACATCTGAACCTTTTCTGAATGCTTCCAGCTGTCACAATGGGTACTGGGAGCCACCGGTCTGGAGATGCGCCAGAGTGGGAAGCCCTGGCCCTGGTGATGGGTGTGGCTTCTCAGGTGGGGCAGAAGCCTGCAGGTGGACCCAAGGCCAGGAGCTGGGGGTAGATCGGTGGGTTGGTCGGGAGGATGAGTGCAAGCAGGGGTTCTCAGTCTCGGCCTCACACTGGAGCCACCTGGAAGGCTTTCAAAACTTGCTGCCTGGGTCCTGCCCCCAGGGCTTATGATTTAATTGGTCTGAGGTACGGTCTTTGTAGCGGAGTTTTTAGTTTTCTAGATGATTCTAATGGGTAGTCAGTGCGAGACAGTGATGCAGAGAGCAGGGCACCTGGGGATAAAAATGTGGGCGGGGGTGTGGCAGCATGTCGGCATCTAGATGTGAGAACATCCAGATGTGCACAGGACAAATAAGACCAGCTTCTAGGCTGGAATACGAAACCTTTGCCAGAGAAGACTGGCAGGCGCCCCACTTCCCGGGATTTGGTCCAAAATTAAAGGGAAATTTTTCTTCATCCTCTGGGCTCCCCGAGTACCCTGTGTGGCATCTGAGCCCTGGCCTCCCCACTCTGTAGTTTTCTGACTATGTCTCTCCCAGGCTGCAAGGAGATTCCAGCAGGCAGAGGTGCTGCCATTTATGTATTATTAAGTCTAAGCATCCCCAGTAATAAGCATCATGCCCAGCCCCTGGCCACGGAGCAGACACCATCATGGTGACTTATTTGATGCTAACCTAATGCTTCTAGATCCCCCTAGACAGAGGCTGTGTTGGTCCTGCTGCCTGGGCTGAAACTGAGCCTCTATCAAGAATCAACCGATTTCATTATGAGAAGAAGAGGAGCCTGGGGCCCTAGGGGACCTGATACCCGCTCTGATTATTTGCCTAAAGGAAGATTTTCTATAATAAAAAGTAGGGTTTCTGGTCGCCACAGACTGTTTTAGTTTGAAGGACGACATCAAGCAGCTATTACATTTTACTGGGTAGTTCCTTAATCTGGTTTATTTTTTGACTTGTGCTTATGAGCCATTAATTGCTGTGCTAGGGTGACGTCAGCAGCCTTCCATTTGCGGGGGGAGGTGGTGGAATAAAAGGAACTTCGAACTGCTTTTCTGATTATGAGTTTAGTCTGTCAGCTTTGACCTTTCCATTCCAACTCAATGCCTATTCAACAGAAACTTTGACATTTAAAAAGGCAGCACACCCAGCCCACATCTTTATCTTATAAGCCGACCACTTTTCAGATCCTTCTTTCCTCAGAGCTCAGCCAAAAAAGTAGTTTGGCATTTCTGCTTCTTCTGTTCCCTAGATTTCTGAAAAATACAGGGGAGACAGGAGGTTGAAAGATAAAAGTGCCTGTTAGCCAATGTCCGTTCCCTAAATGCGCTTGCCTTCGCTGGCGGGTGTCTGCGTGTCTGCACACAGCTTTATTTTGCTTTGAAAAGGATAGGACTGCAGGTGTCAGGAAGCAAGATGAGACAGGTGGAAACCCACTTCAGTACACCTATTTTTAGTTCAGATTCTATTTAAGTGGAAGTGATAACTCCAAGGTAACTGGCAAGAGAAAATGAGTCTGTTTGCACAGTAATTGTTTGCCCAAAAAAGGAGTGAACATCCTTCAGGTATTCCAAAGGCTGAGTGAAGGGAAAAACCGAAGCAGGTTACTTAGAGAAGAACCTTTAAAGAAAAAGGAGGCTCTTTAAAGAAATCGGTGGAGTCAGAAAAAGATCCAGTGATGAATAATGAAACCTCTGATTGACTCAGGACCAGCTGTAGGACTGCTGTTATCTTCCTCTCTCCTGTGTCCCCTCTTGGGATTCTAAGTGCCCCAGCAGGGAAACGTCATTAGTTATGGAGTCTGGTCGGTGCTGGAACTTACCACCACCCAGAGGCATACCTCCCCCGAAATCCTGAAGCCTAGGGTCCACTCTGACCACAGTGCCTAACTCCCTGATCCCTCTCTCTCACTGCTGTCACACCTGCACGTGGACCTTTTGGAGACCTCGCCCCTCTCTCCCTTCTGTACTCTCCACCCTCAACTTGACTTCCTTCCCTCACTGGTGTGGCTCCATGGAACAGTGCTCAACCAAATTCTTGCCAAGGTTCTCAACTCCCTTGTCCCCTGGGTCATTCCAACCATCTCCCTTCTATTGGAAAACTCCCTCGCGGTACAGGCTGGCATCCATAGGGCACACTCTGTCCAGCTCTCTCTTTTTCTCCTGGGTGAAGGATGACAAGGTAGCAGAGGTCTGTCTTGCCCACCCCGGGGAACTCCCTCAGCCTAGTCCAGTGCCTGGCATAGAGCACATGCTGGTAAATACGTGTGGAGAAGCATTTCCCTTTTCATAGTAAGTGGACACCAGGGCAGAATTGAAGAGTTCTTTTGTCTCTGCCGATGTTTGCTGTATGGTCTGGGATAATTCATCAGTGTGTCTTCCCAGTTTGCTTGAGTACATCTGGGAACGAAACAATGGCACACGGGTGGGTTAATGGTGTTTTTTGGTTTTTAAAAATTATTTATTTACTTATTTTTGGCTGCGTTGGGTCTTCGTTGCTGCACACAGGCTTTCTCTAGTTGCGGTGAGCGGGGGTACTCTCCGTTGTGGTGCGTGGGCTTCTCATTGCTGTGGCTTCTCTTGTTGCGGAGCACGGGCTCTAAGTGCATGGACTTCAGTAGCTGTGGCACGTGGGCTCAGTAGTTGTGCCTCGCAGGCTCTAGAGTGCAGGCTCAGTAGTTGTGGCGTACGGGCTTAGTTGCTCCGTGTCATATGGGATCTTCCCGGACCAGGGCTCGAACCCATGTCCCCTGCATTGGCAAGTGGATTCTTAACCACTGCACCACCAGGGAAGTCCCAGGTTAATGGTGTTAATGGTGACACGGGATGAACAAAGACAGAGCATTGACCACTCGACACAGTGGTCGATTGTAAGGGTGGATTGAATACCTGCCATAGACAAGATGCTCTCGTGGGTTCCAAAGGGCATAAAACCCCAGCCCGTTCTAAAGAGGGTAGAGCCCCAGCCTGTCTCCAGGGCTCGTCATGTGGTTGCAGGGAAGAGTATGAGGGAGAGGGATGGAGGAAAACAAGCAGACGGCCGCTCTACAGGGGAGGGCATGGCGAAGGATGGAGTGAGAACACGGAGCTGTGAGGAGGGGCCTTGGCTCCCATCCTGGCTCTGCCAATGCTCTGGGCAACTCCAACAAGTCACTTCCCTTCCTTCAACTTCTGTTTTTTTTCCAATAAACTGTGGAGTCGCTCTGGTCCCTTTTCGCTCCGACCCTCCAAGAGTGAAGTCCCATCAAGCTGAGGGGTGGCCAGAACTTCTTCCAGGGAATCAGACTATGTCTGGACCACACGGCTTTTCCTGGCTTTTCCCCCCAGTAAAGAACATCCCAGGGTCTGAGGGGAGCGCAGTGAAGAGAGCATTAAATTGACCTTTTAGCAAATGTTCTGCACCGGCTCTGCATCAAGTGAGCATGCAGAAGGGCAGCCTTTTTTTTTTTTTTTTTTTCCCGCGGTACGCGGGCCTGTCACTGTTGTGGCCTCTCCCACTGCGGAGCACAGGATCCGGACGCGCAGGCTCAGAGGCCATGGCTCACGGCCCCAGCCGCTCCGCGGCACGTGGGATCTTCCCGGCATGCACCTGCATCGGCAGGCGGACTCTCAACCACTGCGCCACAAGGGAAGCCCGAGGGCAGCCTTTTGAGAACGGAAATCCGGAGATCTGAGGCCGAGCAAAGCAAGATGAATCTTACTTTTCTATTTGGGATTTTCTTTCTGACAGAAAAAGATGTTCTCTCCATCCCTCATTTGTAAAATGGACCTAATAATCGTGTCCTTGAGTTGTTGCATGCACTGTGAGATGACACATGAAAAGCTCTGGAACACGCTAGTCTCAGTAGAGACTGTTATTCACTTCATCATCCTTCCTGCCATTTAACTTTCTCATCTCCACGAGTGCTGAGAAAAGTCCCCTAGGGCCTTCTAGTTCCTAGCTTTTCTCTTGGAAAAAGCCACTTTCATTATTTTTGCTTTGAATTCAATTGAATTAGAAAAAAAAATTATTTCCTGTTCTTGCTACTGTGTCTCTTCCTTTCAAAGAACTTCACACAAGTGAATGCAACCTTGGCAGCCATATAATATCTCAAGAAAATTAAAAAGAAGAAATGTTATTTGAAAATTATAGAAAATTGGCAGGTAATGGGGCACAGCTCTGATTCACATTCAAAATAGATTTCCTATCTGGCTGGAATAGGCTTGGGTGGGGGAGGGCAGGCAGAAGGATCTGAAAGGCAGAGAATTGCCTAGAAATGCGTCTTGCCTTCCCCATCTCATCTACCTTTTGGGACAATTGATAACCCCTTTCTTTTTTAGGGAAAACATAATATTAAAATAGTATGCCTCCTTCTTAGGAATGTTCTAAAGCCCTTGGAACAGCAGATTCTCTTTTGAAATGACCTGCACTTAATACCGAAAAGAACAAAAATGGAAACCTCCAATTTTCAAAAGATAAACCGTAATCACTCATTATGAAAGCATTGGCTGTTTTCGGCAAACAAGCGATCAGTTTGGGAATAGTTGTCATTTGTGAACATAATCATAAAGTTAAACTTCAAGCTTTTCAGTGAATCACAGGAAAAGAATACTTTAGCCCACATTGAATATTTTAAGGAATTTCTCTCAACCTTGAGTGAGGATCAGATTTGCCTAAATGGATGCATTAGGTCCAGAAAGATAGAAAGGTCAGGCCCGTCGGTGAGCAGGAGAGATTTTTCGTTTTCTGTCACTTGATATTGGATGGTGGCTCTTGGCCTCCTTCCGTGGGGAGGAAAGGCAGTGTTGGATTCTCCTCCTCCGGGTATGTTTTGTTTTGCCATCAATTTTAGGTTTGGGGCCAACCCTTCAAAGCTTGCAGGCACCACGTCAACAATTCTTGTACTTGTCACTCGGGGATGATGGAAAAAAGATGGGGCTTCTGGCCCCAAACCAGCTTTCTAAAGGTCATGTAGCACACAGCTAACTTTCTCTGACAATCATGTACTTTCTACCCAAATACTCTTTGCACTAAAATGACAAGTCATAACATGAACAATTTTTAGAGTTTCTGATATATCTTTAAATAACTTCCTATTGTTTCTTTCTCTGTTTGCTTTGTACTACAAAGGTAATATAATGTTTTAAGGATTGTTTAGCAAATGCAAATTTAAAAAGGAAGAAAGTAGAAAATGCTGCAAGTCTTTCTACCTACGGATAAGTGGTATTAGTATTTTGGTGGATGCTTTGTGTGTGTGTCTGTGAATATACGCATATTAGCCATTAGGTCATCTATTCATTTGATAAGTATTTATTAGGACACATTTATCATACACTTAACCTATTAACAAAACCTGCATGGAACATAGTGTTGGGAAACATAATATTTTCACTTAACATCCTTCCATAAGAGTAAACAATCTCTTTCAAAATCGTTTTTAACGGCCTCATAGCATTTCATTGGTGCAGGCATACCTATTGGTTTCGAATCAGCATGTCTCTTGAACTAATAAATGAACACATACAAATTTGTTACTTCAGTATGGCTTAATATCCTTTCCCCCTCTAACAATATCTTATTATTTGTTTTAATATACTATAATTCTAACAATAGTAAGATCAACAATGAACATTTATTTGGTGCTTACTGTGTGTCAGACACTCTTTAATGCTTTACATTAAATATTGTTATTTAATTTGCACAATAATCCTATGTGATATCTGCTATTATGAATATTATCCATCAGGTCATAACACGCAGCCTAAATTCTCGGTCCCTCTATGCACTGGGAAAACTGGACTTTTTTCTCCGTGTCTTTTAACTCTAGCTCAGATTCTTCAAATTCTGGCTTTCTAAAGCCAGAGAGAGATGATAAAATACCTATCATTTTAAAAAGCAATAAATGTACAAGGAAATACAGTTTCAAGCAGTACATAATAGTATACATTTGAGAAGTAAAAACAAAACATTCCCTGTTTTTGTTTTGTTTTATCTTAATAATACGTTTAGGCTGCTCTTTTGCTATACTAGTTTGAAGCAATGTTAATTGACTCGCATACGCGAAGGCTAATAAGTCTGGATCACTTTCACTACCCTCCGCCTCCTTACCTCAACTCCTCCTTGCAATTTTAAAGTAATATTTATACTCCTTCTGCGGTTACCTGAGAACCTAATGGTTACCTACATAAGTCTAAATACTACAGGTAAATCTTTATTCGTTGTTCCGTGAATTAGAGGAAGTGTCTCTTCCTCTCCCACCGTGTGAGATGGATAATTAGTGTCCCTGCGTTTCTACCCATCTCTGCTTGCTGCACCCACACTCCAGCTTTTTCACCTACCACGGCTTTATATTGTCATTCTTCAAACATGGATATGAATATCCATGGATAAGTCTTGTACTTCTAATTTTTTCAATCTTCCCCGATTTTCCTACATGTTGAACATTGAAGTCAAACAAACAATGCCTGTAACGTGATGATTGTGTAAAAGATATTCAAGGTAGAACTGGTTAATAGGGAAGGAAGTAACAACGATGTTGCTAATTCTGTGATACTGGAAAGGAAATATTCTAATAAATGAATTCTCTTTTCTCAAATTCTCTCAGTTGCTCAAAATCACGTTTTGTTTCATTATTGCTTTTGCCTTACAAGATGGCTCACAGTGAGCCTCACTTTCCGGTTCTCATGCCCCATGTAGTCCCCCAGCCCTCACTCAACCACAGTTGACCCCTGTGACCAAGAAAATGCCACGGAAGTGACAGCGTGTTGTCTCCGAGGCTAAGCCGTAGAAGGCACGTGGTTTCCTCCTCGACTTCTCCGGGATCACTTGTTCTAGGGGAAGCCAGCTGCCATGTTGTGAAGACGCTCAAGCAGCCCTGTGGCAAGGCCCACAGGGAAGGGAACTGAGGGCTTCCACCAGCAGCCGGCACCAACTTGCCCATCATAAGAGAGGGGCACCTTGGAAGCTACTCCTCCACCCCCAGAAAAGCCTTCAGATGACTGCAGCCCAGGCTGACACTGAAATGCAATCTCCTGGGAGATGCTGAACCAGAACCAACACGCCAAGCCACAGATTCCCTGACCTGCAGACGCTATAAGAGAAAAAGAAATGTTCCTGATTGTATTAAGCATCGAAGTTTTAGGGTAACTTATTCTGTTAATAGAGACTTTAGTGCTCAGAGAAAGAGTGTGGTCATAACAAAGAAACAAAGAGATGAGACTTTGGGGCAGCCTTAAGAGGGGTGAATATATTTTGAGTGTGGGAATAACCTGGATCACTGGAGGCAGGAGAGCAGCTTCCCAAGGGCCCCCAGTGACCTTCACTTCTTGATGTCATGCCCTTGTGTAGTCTCCCCCCACGGTGAATCATGGCTGGGCTCTGTGACCGGTATGATACTGCAGAAGTGACAGTGTGTGACTTTCAAGGCCTCTCTTGGGTCACTTGCTCTGGAGGAAGTTACAATGTCATGAAGATGCTCAAGCTACCCTTTGGAGAGACCCACATGAAGAGGAGCTGAGTCCTTCTACCGAGAGCCAACGTTGATCTCCCAGCCGGGCGAGTGAGCCACCTGGGAAGTGGATTCCCCAGCCCAAGGCAAACCTTCAGAGGCCAGCATTTTGCCTGCAACCTCCCGGGAGCCTGCCAACCAGAATTGCCAGCGAAACTTCCCTGACCGGCAGAAACTTGTGAGTGGCAATAAGTGTTCATTGTTGTTTTAAGCCATTAATTTTGTGTCATTTGTTAGGCAGCATAGATCAACAATACACCTTTCTATTTAGGTCATGGTTTTTTTGTGAAATGTATTGGCATTTATAAAATACTCTTCATTTGATGTTAATGGGAGAAACATGCTTTCTTCACTCTGGTGTTTTGGCTTCTTTGTCGAATTCTTTTCGGAATGATCAGTTCTGGACTCTTTAGTCCTGCTGCATAGCTATTGCCATTCAGTAATTTACCCAAGAAATATTTCTAAATTCTAAGTGTCAGGCCTTAGAAATACAATAGTGAGCATGATGCCTGACACGGGAAGTGCTCAGTTAATGATGGTTTCATGGCCAGGGGGCAAGATAAAGTGTGCCCGAGGAAGCGATGAAGCTGAGTGGGTATGAATGATAGGAAGAGCAGAGGGAGAATTCCAAACAAAAGATAGAGCTTGTGAAACCCCCTATAAGGGATTTTGAGGATCAGCAAGGAGGCCGGAACAAGTGACAAGGGCAAGGGGAGAACAGTAGGTGGAAGGGCAGACGGATGGGTGGCGGGCAGATCAAAGTTGAGCTGCAGAGGTTTAGCAGTGAGAACAGGCATTTTTGCTGTACTTTGTTCAGGGCTCCTGGAACAGTGCCCGGCATACAACAGGTGCTGGTTAATGTTTGTTGAATGACTGAAAAACCGGATATATTATGAATCTTTACTAATCCCCGTAGCACTCAACCTCACTTCTAACCTCACTTCCGATCTTTTTTCTTTAAGAAAAAAGGAGGGGGAAGGTGTGGTCATCAGGCTTCTCTCCCTTGAGCCCAGCATTTCTTAGAATCATCTTCGTTATCGTCCCCCAAGGGCTTTTTAGACTTTTTAGATGTTCCTATTTGCACCAACCCCCATGAATCGTTAAGAGCACAGCTATATCGCGTATCTGTTTATGCTCTGTATGGCTTCGCTCTGTGCTATATACGTAAAAAGAGTAAAACATGTTCACCCTGAGAACCAGTTTTGGCCCTCTTGAGGGTCATATCACTCATGTTGGGAATTTATAAGTAGGTTTCAAAAAACAGAGCTATGCAGCAGTGTTGTGCTAGAAAGGGGAACTTAGTCATCTGAGGACAAGTCTGAATTCCGTGCCATTAACCTTACTGTCGCCCTTGTACCATTAGCCCCCTCCTGAGAGCTAAGCGGAGCAGAGAGTCAGCAAGTAGTCCTGCGGATCTCAGGGGAGCTTTGTCCCACGACCGCACCCTGGGAGCATGGAGGCGAGACCGGTGCTCGGCGTCTGCTCAGCCCTGGGCCTCCTGGACCACACTGTGAGCTGGGAAGCCAGGATCCCACCCCAGGCAGGAGCCAGTTCACAGATACGGGTGGCCAGTACCTCAGAGCACAGTGACTGCACACAGAGATGAGGGTCAACCAGGAGAGCACTGATCCTTCAACCTAAAAACACCCCATCCACCTCCCCTGAGGTCCCCTTGAGGCCCCAGCAGGAGGCGACCTCGAATCCTGAGCTCCAGCATCGCCCCCGACCACGGCATCCAGCACCGTCATCGCCTTATGAAGCACTGACCCTTACGTGCACGTGTTTCTCCTTGTGGAGGGCGTGAGCTGCCCTTCCCTGCCTGGCCTAGCGCTCTGAGCACAGTGGGCTGTCAGCTCAAGTCTGAAGCAGGAACCGTGGGGCCTGGGCCGGTGCGCCGCAGTTAATGACCTCGTCTGCTTCCAGGAGAAGGTGCTAATTAGATAGGTGGGGATGCAGGGAAAGAACACCCCCCCAGATTGAATCAGGTTTAGATGATCTAAGTATTATGGAGGAACAGCTGGACAGCTAATTGTCCAGGGAATAGCGGTTGTATCAAATTACGCGCTAATTTGAAGGAACTGGTAGTGGCTCATTACTGAGGTTCCCCTGCAGGAGGTGAGGGACTCTGGCTGTGTCTTTTAAGTGACTTTCAGAGTCTCTGTACAAGCTGCTTGGCTCAGTCACCAAGGTTGTCCCTACAGCCTCGAGTACCCAGTCCCACCCGGCATCCCAGGAAGCCCGCCCTGGAGTCTGACGGAGAGGGAGGTGGGGAGAGCGTGCTTTCTTCCCATCGCCAAGCTCTCCCAGTGGATTTAAAGCCTTTGACAGGTGGTCTTGGCCTTCTGGAGCCACCACTTGAGATGGGGCCTCCCCTTCCGTCCCCCACGAAGAAAAGCGTAGGCACAGCCTTTAGCAACAAGAGGAGTAAGGAATAAGGCTGGCTCATCTGGGCCTGAGGGTTACAGCTGTGGCAAAGCCTCCGCGGGCCAGAGGAGCTCGCGTGGACGGGAGCAGAGCTGGGTGCGCGAGGGCTGCTGGGCCGGAGTCCTGTGCCGCTGGGGTCCGGAAAGAAGAGGCAGAGCCGCTCTGGCTG
Source organism: Monodon monoceros (assembly GCF_005190385.1). Classification (NCBI taxonomy): domain Eukaryota; kingdom Metazoa; phylum Chordata; class Mammalia; order Artiodactyla; family Monodontidae; genus Monodon; species Monodon monoceros. Next base: position 80,505,146 of record NW_021703775.1, read on the forward strand.
CCTGGGAGCCTGGCCCTGTCATCTGGCCCTCACCTTCCTCGGCTTCTCACTCTCCATCCAAAGTCACAGAGGAGCCGGGATGGGGGCAGCCCAGGGGCCTATGCAGTCCTGCCAAACGTGCTGTGGTGCAGGTCCACCCTTCAGATTGGGGGGGCCCTCCTACCATGTGTCTAAATATTACCGAGCTAACAAATTCTTAGATAAAATACATCCCATTCCATTACCTTGACCAATACCTTTATAATCTCAAAATGAAAAAATAGGTGCACAGCTTACACACCTGGAATTTGATACATGAAGATGTCAGAATTTAATATTCTGTGTGTCTGGCTTTTGATGGGGTGAACCCATTCTCCCTGGGGCCCCCCATACATGCACGGCCCTCTGCCTGAGATTCTGTCTCATAGTCTTTTCTGGGCTAGGTCCCCCTCATCTTGAAGCCTCACCCTGATCACCCCACCCTACCTCACCCCGTCATCTTTGGTCCAGTGACCTCACTTCTTTTCTTCTTAGAACTATTAGAAATAATAATCATATATGTGTTTGTTTTCTGCCTTCTCCACTAGAAGGAAAGATCAAGGAACAGGGACTTGTAGCTGAATACCCAGCAGCAAATGCGGGGGCCTGGCTAGTACGTATAAACATGTGTTGAACAAATGAATGAATGAATGACGTACAATCAGTGGTACGAAGACCTTAGAAATTGCTAGGTAAACAGAAAACTAGTCCAGATGAAAAACATGAGAAACTTACAGGCAAATGTAAACTGCTTAAAACAGGTTTTGTTCTCGCACTCAAAATAAGAAGTGTGGGAAAAAGAACATTTCATTGCACTTCTCATTCATTTCATTCATTCATTTATTGCATGGTGGACAACCTGGGGACAAGAAGCGGGTGACATCCCAATGACCACTATTTCTCCTTCTCTGAGAAAGACCCCAGCATCCTCAGCTGGGCTCCCTGTAGCTATATGGTGAAGGTGGCTGCCCCTGCTTTCCACACAGAATGACGGGCCCAGGGATGTACACCTGTCCCAAGCTGGGCCACTCACAGCACCTGCCCCTAGGCCACAGGTAATTAATTGGTCCCAGGGCATGTGACCCACCAAGAAAAATTGTGAAACTCTGAAATGGGCAAAAACTGATTGGCTATCCTTTCAGTGGGCTGCTAGATGTGGCCTAGGGAACATTTTGGGGGTTATCTGATTCTACACGGGTGTGTGCCTTTCATTGTCTTTGATGATTATTCAGCTTTTTAAAGATTAAAGCTCATTGTGGAGAGATGATGTTCATGCCAGTTATTTCTGTTCGTAGAAATGCAAGTAATTTTGTCCTGCCAAGTTGCAATTGATCACCACCCCCTGTGGAAGAAGACAGTTTTACATCTATTAGCAAATTCATTTCTGCCTTCCTGATTGCATACACACACATATATAGAGATATGTCTCTTTGGATTTAATTTTTTAATAAATTTATTTATTTATTTACGTTTGGCTGCGTTGGGTCTTCGTTGCTGCGCGCAGGCTTTCTTTAGTTGGGTTGAGCGGGGGCTACTCTTCGTTGCGGTGTGCGGGCTTCTCACTGCGGCGGCTTCTCTTGTTGCGGAGCACGGGCTCTAAGCGCATGGACTTCAGTAGTTGCGGCACACGGGCTCAGTAGTTGTGGCACATGGGCTCTAGGGCGCAGGCTCAGTAGTTGTGGCGCACGGGCTTAGTTGCTCCGCGGCATGTGGGATCTTCCTGGACCAGGGCTCGAACCCGTGTCCCCGGCATTGGCAGGCGGATTCTTAACCACTGTGCCACCAGGGAAGCCTTGGATTCTTTTTTAAATTAGTATTTTTTTTCATCTTACTGATCTTTCATTAATTAATTAGTTAAATAAAATCTTTGACCTGTATTGATTTCATATTTCTAGGAGAGTCACAATTTTACTCTTAAAAAATACTAATCCGGGCTTCCCTGGTGGCGCAGTGGTTGAGAGTCCGCCTGCCGATGCAGCGGACATGGGTTCGTGCCCCGGTCCGGGAGGATCCCACATGCCGCGGAGCGGCTGGGCCCGTGAGCCATGGCCGCTGAGCCTGCGCGTCCGGAGCCTGTGCTCCGCAACGGGAGAGGCCACAACAGTGAGAGGCCCGAGTACCGCAAAACAAACAAACAAACAAAAATACTAATCCTTTGACAAACCCAAGCAGGACCAACTGGAATTTGGGAATGTTGGTTGCCATATTGCTCTGAGGCAGAAGTCAATCTGCAGTTAGAAGGAAATAAAACCGACATTTCAGGAGAGTCAGAGATGAGAGAGAGAAAATTTTGGAGGCTCTTGGCATCTGTGAGGTCTGGCTGTAGCCCCACTTCGCTGACTGCCTGAGTCTCACCATCAACTCGATTCTCATCTAACCGACTTCAAGTTGGGTTTCCATCAACTGCAACCAAAAGGGGGCTTGTCGATATAGCGCTCACACTGAGAGACTGATTTAAGAAGCCAGGTGGTGTTTTAAAAATCCACCCTGAGCTGCTTGAAAGTAATAGGCAAAGGAAGCAAACCCAGGTCCCGCCACATAAGGAAAGGGCGAGGAGAAGGGGTGCTTCCGCTGGCATTGAAGGGGCAAAAATCACTCAGAGTCTGGGAATTCATAACCTGGTGGCTGGCAAGTTTAAGGAGGGAGCTCAGAGCCAAAGGCAAGATGGTCACTGATGTCCTGAGGGCAAAGGCCTTAGAAGTGCACCCCCAGCAGCTCTGCAGAAGCACGATGAAGTCCATCCTCTAGCTGTGCCTGAAGGACAGACCCCTCTCCTGGGGACTGGAATTCCCGGGTGAGAGGAATTCCCAGCCAGGACAGACCACAGTCAGCATGACTGCCCTGCCCTGGACGTAACCATGGGGGCTTTACTGACAACTAATCATTTACACCCAGCGTTTAAATATAAAATTAAAGAATGAAAGGAAAGTGTTCCTCTTGAGGAAAACAAGAGGAACACTGCCAGGCTCTTACCCTCCTGTTATTCTTAGAGCAATTGTGAATCTTTAAGAAGGTTCGTCTTTTCCCCTTATAAAGACACCAAGTGGTTCATGTTTCCAAGTTACTTTTTTTTCTTTTTTTGGCCACATGTCATGCGGGGATCATTAGTTCCCCAACCTGGGATGGAACCCGTGGCCCCTGCAATGGAAGTGTGGAGTTTAACCACTGGACAGCCAGGGAAGTCCCGTCCAAGTTACTTTTTTTTTTGCTGTACGCGGACCTCTCACTGTTGTGGCCTCTCCCGTTGCGGAGCACAGGCTCCAGACGCGCAGGCTCAGCGGCCATGGCTCACGGGCCCAGCCGCTCCGCGACATGTGGGATCCTCCCGGACCAGGGCACGAACCCGTGTCCCCTGCATCGGCAGGCGGACTCTCAACCACTGCGCCACCAGGGAAGCCCCCAAGTTACTTTTTAAAACACTTTTTATTGTGCTTCAACATGGCGTCCCTAAAGCTGCCATAATGGAAACCTGCAGTGTAACGACAAGCCAGTGGACCCCAAGTCCAAGAAAGCTGGATTTGAACCCTGATTCTGCCATTAATCAGCCAAATGACCTTAGCTGAGTCCTGTAATCTCCCCGAGCCTCAGTTTCTTCATCCAGAAGATGGGATGCCATGCAGTTATGATGAAGCACGCCAGGGCCCGGTGGGGATAAGGATCTCCATGTAAAGTAGAGGAAGAATACTGGGGTCTCTGCAAGGAAACGGGGGTCTCTAAATACTCAGTCTTTTCCTGATAGTCCCCTCTCACTTCAAACTTCAAATCCTGGGGGGCAGGAAGGAGGATGCAATTCTTCAGACATATCCTTTTTGATATTTTAACTCAGTGTAAATTGACTTCAGTCTAGAACAGGACCAGCTGGAAATCTATTCCAAGGGCTGGTCCCACGCAGCTGTGAACAGGAAACAGCCCATGCGAGGTGATTTCAGAGGCGCCTTGGGAAGGCTGCCCCTGCCCCACTCCTGCTTCCAGAAATTCCACCTTCCTGCTTCATCCCCCTGTTCTAAGCTCGTTCCGTCCCCACCCCAGTCAGAGACAAGGACTCACCTGAAGCTGTAGTGATCGATTACGGCTCAGAATCGATTCATTTCAGAAACAGCAGGAGCTGTAGAGCCAGACATCCAGGGAGAGGGTGCCAGCTTCACCCAGCAGCTCCGAGCCGAGGGCAGGTCTCAGCCACAGAAGGAAGAAACAGTGGCCGTGAGGGTTCAGTGAGATACTGCACATAAATGCCTGCCCTGTTGTTGTTTCTATTATTATTATTATTTAGGTGCTGTTTACCTGACTGAACCAGAGTGACAGGGGCAGAGGACAAGAACACCGTGCATAGGGAGAAAGGCCTAGAACACGGTGCCTGGCATTCTGGGGAGGTCTGGCCCTGCCAGGGCCACACAACCTGGCATTCCGTGGGCCCTCTGGCTTAGGTGTCCCTCATCGGGGGTCCCAGCCTGGTGTTCGTCACCTGCCCGTGAGCCTTGGGGTGGGGGGCAGCCATGGCACAAGCCCTGTGAGGAGGTGCCCGCTTCCCCCTGGTGCGCCCAAGCCATCTTCCTCCCCAGAACGCCCCCAAGTTCCAGCTGATGCGATGGCACCTCGTTCACCGAGCCCAGCCACCCCTCCCAGGAGCTGAGCTGTGTGGGTTTGAATGACTCAAAAAGCAGGCTGAGCAGTGGAATGAGCATCAGCTCAAAGGGAGATTCGACCTGAAAACAATTTATAAACACCCCGCCCCCCAGACTCAAGACTCACCACAAATGGAGGAATGGCATTTACTTGCTCTTACACCTGAGAGGTGACATCTCTGAAATACAGTCTCCACAGGAAAGTAGCCATTACCTGTGTTTCCTGGAACCACTTTCTCCTGTCGGGATGCCCTTCCCTGGTGCGTCCACGGGATGTAGCTCCGAGGACCAGCTTCAGGTGCCTTCCCTGGGCTCGAGGGCTGCTGAACTCTGCTTCCATGACCCGCTACAAAGACCCAAGCATGTCCTCACCTGTCTGCCCCCCTCCAGGCCATGAGCTCTAGGCAGACGGACCCCAGGCTCACACAGGCCACATGCTAAGAAAGGGTAGGTACAGAGCAAGCGCCCAACACACCTGTCTCTATCTTTTCTTTCCTCCATCCTTCCCTCTCTCTTCTCTCCCTCCCTCTCTCTATCTCTTTCTCTCTCTTTCCACCAAAGTAACAGATACCTACTAACCACACATGTGACTGAGGGATGAATACACGTGGACCAATGGAAAACAGCAGGGAGCCTGCGCCCTGCACAGCGGTGGGCGGGGCTCCGGCTTTGCGCTCATCCCGGTTCGATCCTGGCCCTTTCACTCATGACCAGCGCCACTTAGAGCAAGTGTTCAGTCTCTCTGAGCCTCAGTTTCTATGTAGAATTGAGTATAACAGTATCTACCTGTGCTCTCGTGAGGATTAAATAAGGTGCTGTGGGAAGAGGCGCAGCGACACGCGTGGGTCGTGTAACACAGGCATCCTAATGCTTCCGCCCACACCGTCTCCTACACTCACACCTTCTGCTCCTGAGGATGGTAGTATTATGGGTGCACATGGCGTCAGGGCCACGGCTTCCATGCGGAGGTCACGGCCTCCTTCTCCCAGTGGCTCTCTTCCCCCCACCGTCTAAGGCCCTTCCCTGTAAGCAGCGTGTCGGGTGACAGCGGGCAGGTCATCTCAGCAGCCAGAGGTCCACCAGAGTGGAGAGGGTCCTCCCTGACCGTGGCAGGCCACAGCTCTCCTGGCCTCGGGGCCTCACTGTAAACTGAGGACATCAGATCAAATGGAGGCCAGTGTGTGCGTCAGGCTCTTGCGGACAGAGCAGAAATGTAAAAAGGTGACATTCTCAAGCCTGGGTCGGGGTGGCCCGGGGGAGGGCCCCCACTACATCACAGTGCTGACAGCGGGATGGGAAATCAGGGCAAACTCACCTGTCTAGGGTCCTCTCTTCCTTTTATCATGCATCTATCCTAAGAAGAAGCCCTTCACACCTCTGCTTTCTGTCCCCATGTTCGTGGATATTAACTGACCACTGAAGGACAGAAGGAGAGTTTGGCCCAGGCTGAGGTCAGAACCTGTCTGCCTATGGTCAGAATCTGGCTGGTCAGAATCTGGCTTTTCTCCTACGCTTTACCTGAATTGAGCTTAGCTCTCTCCCTGCCCACAACTGCCACATCCCTGCTGACCAATCAGGGGCACCACCCTGGGAGACCTATGGGTAGTGTCACACCCTGCTGTGACCACAGGACCTTCCTCCTGAAAACTCTGATAGAGATCAGAGTAAAACTCAAATAATAGTCATGAGAGCTGTCTTTTGGGAAGAACTGCCCCAGGCAGCTCCTGAGCTTGAGGGCGTCTGAGTGTGGGCGGACGGCTGGGCTGTGGTCATGCAGTGGTTAACTCTGGGTGTCCGGTGAAATGTGCTCTGAGGGCGGCTGTGTAACGTTTAAGCGTCTGTTGATTTTCCATGTCTAGACACGTCACACCTCAGACAGCACTCCTGGACCCTGTGACTTGGTGAGCTGGCCTCTTTCCCTCTCTCAGGTCATGTCTATCTTGCAGTCTCCCCATCCTGCGGTGATCTTCAGAAACCTCAAATCTGTGCAGGACGTCTCTGGGGTGCCCCATCCCACCACGTGATATTGTCCGAATCTCTCACCTGAGTGTTCCAGGCCCTTCTCTGTCTGGTTGGTGTCAGCTCCCAGCACATCCTCCTGCGTCCTAGGGTCTTCTGCGTGGTCTGCAGTCCCCTCGCCCTGGCTCTGACCGTCCATCTGATTTAGGAGGCCCTTCCGCCCAGCCTCATTCTGGAACGAGGGTGCCAGAATCAGAACCCTGTTCTTCCACTTCCAAGTCATGTGACCCTTGTCAAATGGTGTCACATTCTGTGCCCCAGTTTCCTCATCTGTCAAATGATAGCTAATAGCATCCACCTGATAGGGTGATGGGGGTTAAATGACTTAAAAAGCGTTAAGTGCTTGGAACAGTTCTGGGCACAAACGTGAGGTATTGCTGTCGTTATTAGTCTCGGCAACTGTTACCGTGGTTCTTCTTCAAGGACCAGCCCGAATCCCACCTCCTCCAAAACACTTTTACAGATGCCCTGGCCAGGCTCCCGACCATGGTTTGTCTCACTCTCTCGGATCCCATGGTCTGTGAGCCTCTAGTTTCGCCTCATCACCATCTGGCTGGTCCTTGGTTATTTTGGTGAATCTGACACCCTCAGAGAGAGCTTCCTGAAGGCTGGACCAAAGCTTATCCCCCAGCGCCTGGCACAGAGCGGGCAGCCCCAGCAGGCAGCCCAGAGGGTAGAAACAAGCCGGGCTGAACCGGACAGGGCAGATTGCAGCTGCAGACATCTGGGCTCCAAGGAATTAGGTGTCTGAGTACCTGACACATAAAGAAGGTGTCAGTGACTCTAGGGTCTGGTGAAATCGCTCTACGGGACCACTAAGCACAGCACCTGATGCTCAGTAAGGCATGATGGGTATATCCTTCTTTTCTTCTCTCCCATAAAACAGCCATGAGATTTGCAGCTTTTCCCTCCTTACTTTTTTTTTTTTTTTTTTTAACCAAATTCAGTGTCAAGCACAATGTACCTCAGGACTCTGAGTTGGCTCCTGGGCAATGTCTCAGGAGAGTGATGGGGGCTGGAGTTCATCTAAGGAAGCCAATCCCCAAAAGGGGCAACTGAAGGGGCTTCCAAGGCCCAGACTGCAGGGGATCCAGGAGGCCTTTTCCCCCAATACTTGAAGGCTGTCTATTCCTGGATGTTGGAGTTGTGGCCAGGCCCAGGGAGAAGAAGTCTCGGGCAGGTTTGGGCTTTGTCCTTGTCTGGAATCTTCAGAGGTGACCCTGAGACAAGGCTCAATTTGAGTGACTCATTAGGGAAGCGATCCCAGGAAACGGAAAGCCAGCGTGGACTGAAGAAGGGAGGCATGTTACCCGGTGCAGCACCACTGTGGGCGACAATGGACATCCTGGACCCTGGAGCCTTGCAGAACACACGTCTGAGCTCTCCCATCCGGGGAGGGAGTGGGGGTATTTATCCCACTCCTATCAGTCATTGGTTGGGGCCCAGGGAGACTGGGCTGTTAATTTACCTGCATTCCTGGAAGCTAGCCATGGGAGTCAGCAGAGTGCTGTGCCCTGGTAAGACCTGAGGGCCGGGGACAGGACCGGAGACCGCTAGCATCTGCTCCAGGTCCCATGTGAATAGGACTGTCGAAGCCCTTAGGGTCGCTGTGAGGGAGTGAGCTCCCAGGGGCTAGAACTGTTCCCGCTACAGCAGGCAGTCTGTTGCTTCGTGGAGACATCCGGGTCTCTCCCGTCCTGATTCTCAAGACAGGTACATTTTGATTCAACATTCTGATTCTCAAGAGTAAGGTAAGCCCCGCCCCTACTCCCCAACATCCACTCCCTGGATGTGATCTTCCTCCTCTGCCCTCTTTTTATCCCTTCTTTCACTTTTAGACACCATTCCTGCTGTTGGGTATCCTCTTCTAACAAGAATAAGGATATGAATACAGCATTTATCAGCACATATAGCTGATATTTGAGGCAGGTACAAAAATTGCCCCATTTTCACAGTTGAGGGCACTTAGGCACAAGAGGGTGAGTGACCAGCCCAAAGTCACACAGCATGTCCACCTGTAGAGCCTCAACTCCCGTGTGCTCATCTCTGATAGTCAAGCCACAGCACCTGGAAGTTTCCCCTTCCTCTGGGCTCCGTGTCGGGTCCTCCAGGCAGAAGAAGCAGAAGCTGAGTCTGACGGAAATCCAGGACCAAACAGTCACGTGGCTCATTCCCACCATCTCAGGACTTTGGGGCTTAGTCCTGATCTGAACTGCAATGGAAGCTTCTAGATTTTATTTCTTCTTCTCCAAAATCTGCCATAGCTGGGAGATACACTCATGTTTTTACTTATTTTTACACCAGCAAAAAGAACGAATGAGTTAATAAGCAATTTGGTGCATTCCATTTCACTGGAGGATGCTCCCGACCCCAGCAGAGGGAGAGGGTTGGTGGCCTTTCAGCACCTGCAGGATCTTGGGTGGTCGTGCTGAAAAGCCTTCCTTGTAATATTTTGTCAGAAGAAATCACATGTTCTCCATGTTTGCCAGAAACACAGTGTTGTCTGGACCACAATCTGAATGTTGTGTTTTTTGTTTTGTTTTGTTTTTTTGAGATGCTGAAAGTCGCCAAAGGGCAAAAATGCACTGTGTTAGGCTTAGAAAGAAAGGGACTTATTTCTTCCGGTCTAGTGTCCTGTTTTCTTCTGTGACTTTGCCTCAAACAGGAAGTGCCCCATCAACGGCCCCTCTGATGAGGCCGTTGAGGTTCTTAATGAATCCATGGCTGAGTGAGGCAAATGGCTCGCTTTCCTCCTGAATGCGGAGAAAGTCTCAGAATTACGCTGTCTAAGGTTTAATGGATAAATCAAAAAATAGTCTCAAATATCAAATGAGCCAGAACAGCGCTGCCCAAAGGGAAGGATGTGGATGGGGTGATGTTACCCAAAATAAAAGCCCGAAGCAGAAACTAGCACCTTTGGAGAGGGTTAGAAAGAAGGAGATGGAAATGGTAAAAGGCTTAATATCTGTGTTCTTTTGGGGGTGAAAGACAAGAAGACTTGCTCATGCCGGCTGAGGGGCAGCCTGTGGGGAGGTTCTGGATGAGGGAATAAGGGAGATGAAACCTTGCAGACATCCAAAGTCAGGGGTACAGCTCAACAAAAAAAAGACAGTCAGTTAACAGATGGGCAAAGAGTCTGATAGATGCTTCTCCAAAGAAGATTTACAAATGGCCAATAAGCACGTGAAAAAATGCTCAACGTCATTAGTCAGCGGGGAAATGTAAATCAAAGCACTAGGATGTATGCTATAATCAAAACAATGGAAAATAAGTGTTGGTAAGGATGTGGAGAAATGGGAACCCTCGCGTATTGCTGGTGGGAATTAAAATGGTGCAGAAAACAGCATGGAGTTTCCACAAAAAGTTAAGCATACAGTTTCCGTGTGACCCAGCAATTCCACTCCTTGGCATAAACTTAAGAGAAATGAAAACATATGTCCAAACAAAAACTTGTATCCAAAGGTTTGTAGCCGTGTTCTTCACAGTAGCCAAAAAGTAAAAACAATCAAAATGTATATCAGCAGATGCATGAATTAACAAAATGTGGTGGATCCAGTGGAATATTACTCAGCTGTAAAAAGGAATAAAGTCCTGCCATAAGCTACAACAAGGATGAACCTTGAAAACAAAAGTGAAAAAAAATGGATAGTAAATGCAAAAAAATAATTGTTACTGAGTACAAAACAAAGAAAAAGAAAACACATTGAAAAAAGCCACACAAAAGACCACAAATCGTATGATGCCATCTATATGAAATGCTCAGAATAGGCAAATCCAGAAAATAGATGAGGGCCTCGGGGGAGGGAGGAATATGGAGCAAATACTTAATGGAACGGGGTTTCTTTCTGAGGTGAAGAAGATGTTCTGGAATTGGATAGTAATAATGGTGGTATAATACGGTGATTGTACTAAAAGCCACAGAATTGTATACTTTAAAATAGTTGAAACGGTGAATTTTATGTTATAAGAATTTTACCTCAATAATGATTAAAAAACAGGGGCTGTCTTCATGATTTATCAATTACAGGGCCCAGTGCAAAATGAAAAAACGAGGACGGATTTCAAGATGGCAGGAGCAGAGCAGTAATCCGGGCGTGGGGCCCCGTGTGACTGCACAGGTCACTCCTGCAGAGGCAGGAGCAGGCACCTGTCCTGGGTCCGCCTGCGGCCTCTGCACAGGAGCCAGGATCCCAGTTCCTCAGGACATGGCTACCGGGTGGTGCAGGTCTGCCCTTCTGGGGGTCCCTCCTGATGCTGTTATGACCCCAGCTCTGTCCCAGGGCTTGTCTCCCCTTGGTTCCTTTCACCATCACTTCCCACTGCTAACTGTGGATTCTATTTACATGACCACATGCCCATTCCTAAGAGAGGGATTTAATGGACCAGCTCATTTGTGTGTGGCAATGTTCCCAGGGACTGTGTCACACATCGCTCGTACCTTGCTCACCTGTTGCCGACATGGGGATGGTATGGTCCAAAGCCTGAGGCTCCTGCAGCAGAGGGTGGAGTGGGACCATATCCCATGGATGAGACAGGGACTCCATTGGAAATGTCTGCTGTTCCAAGACATAACTCTCATGTTTAGTTTTATCCCCCTAAGAAAAGACACGCCCTTCTCTTGGATTCCAAGCATCACTTTGCTGTGGTTCAATCTGGAAATCCAATCATATCCCCAGAGGATGGCAGGAGAATCACCATCAGAGCTGCCACCTTCCTGGACCTGCTGCTCAATGACCAGCTCCCCAGCCCATTTTCATCTCCAGTGCAAAGCATCTCTTCTCACATCCAGCTCTCTCTCAGTGCCGCCGTGGGGCTGAGTCTATGGCGTCTCCGAGGGGATCCAGCAGGATTAAGTGAGCTCTGGGGGCCCTGGGGAGGAAACCAAGCCATCCACCTTCCCTGGAGAGGCTGCAGGATGCAGTGAACAGAGCCCAAGCCCTCACTGTGACTCTTCCCTTTCCTCTGAGACCAACAGCTCTTCCTGGGCTGGCTTCCCTTTCTTCGCCATTGCTGCCCCCCTGTCAGCTCCCATCCGACCCACCAAGCCTGGACCGTGGCCACCAGACACTTTCACTCTGTGACTGCCCATCTGGACGTTGACCACAGCCAACAAAGCCACAGCTGGGGAGAAGGCAGAGAACCTGAGATTTTACGCCCCAATGGGACTTTGAAGACCATCCGGCCCTTCACTATAAAATATGTCCCCCTGTTTCACTCATTTTTTCCAGAGTGGGGATGTTGTTACCGATGCTTTGCTTTAGTAACTTCTGTAGGAGGTACTTTCATCCATAAACTGGCATCCCCTTTGTATCTATTACCTTTACGAACCGACATTTTGGAGATAACCTCAGGGCAGTAGAATCAGCAGTAGTCAAAGTGGAGCATCCTTTCCTTTAAATAAACATTTCTTAAAATAGAAATTTTGTCTTGTTGCAAAGTAATAAATATTCATTTCAGAGAAAAAAATAGAAAATGCTGAGAACCAAACAGTAGAAAATAAAAATGATCCACTTGAGATTACTGCTCTCGACATACATATGGTGTTTCTTTCTATGCATACATGTACTAAAAAAAAAATGAATCAAGGCTTATAATGAATACATTGCTAATTTGTAACCTGCTTTTTAAGCTAACAATATACAATAACTTCTATGTCACTGAATATTCACCTATATACTATTCACATATTATGAATGTATGAATATATTATTCAGCTATATGACTCATATAGAAAAAATACAGCTATATGACTCATGTAGATATACATGTATTCTCCTATATATTATCTCTCTACTATACTTTTTAATAATCATACAATATTCAAGATAGTATTAAAGCAATCCTCTATGTCATCTACTTTTTCGCTTTGATGAACAATGCTGCTATGAATGTCCATGTAACTAAGTCTCTGTATATATTCATGATTATTTCCTTGGAATAAATTCCTGAAGACGGAATTACTGGGTCAAAGAGTATGAAAAAATTAAGATTTTTGAAATGTGTCACCAAAATGCTTCCATAAAAGTTATACCCATTTATAGACTCAAGAGTAGTATATGAGATGCCAGTTTATCTGCACCTTTGCTCGTCAATTATTACCACCTGAAGAATAAGGCGAAATAAGGCTTCATTTAGCATTTATCTGACTAATAATGCAGTTGAACGTTTATGCACATATTGACCAGTTACCTTTCTTTTTTGTGATAACTTTCTATGTTCTTTTACCATTTTTTACTGGAGTATTTTTCTCTTTTCTATTGATTTTTAACAGCTACTTACATATTAGGGTTGCCGAAACTCTTACTAGCCATATATACGATAAATATATTTTCCAAGGCTGTCGATTGCCTTTGGTTGTACTTATGACTGGTTTGGGGAGTAGAGCTGTTCTCTTTTTATGATCAAATCTATCAATTTATATCTTAATTTATGATCGAATATATCAATTTTATCTATCAATTATTCATTTTATTTTTGATAGTTTCTACTTTGGTAGGTTCCAGTCTTTTTCATCGATGGCTGTTTTGAAGGTAGTTGTGATTTTGGTGTGCTCGTGAGCGGAGGTAAGCTCAGGGTCTTTTTACTCTGCCATCTTGGCCACTTTCTTTTTATTTGTGATAGTTTCTACCATCGGCATCATGTTTTAAAGGTCTTTTTTCACCTTCACGATATATAGATCATAAACGATGCTTTCTCCTAGTACTTTAAGCGCTTTTTTTTACACTTAATTTTAACCCAACTTGAATTTATTTAGTTCTATGGGATGAGTTTACTTTGTTCTACCACTTATTTGAAACAAAAATAGCATATTTGGGGCTATGTGTCTTTTTCACCCCCTGGCTGTCAGGCATCTTCTGCTCTGACTGCATATCCAATTTCCTGTTATTGTTTGAAAATCAATTGTGGTTTATGCAGTTGAATCCCCTTCCTCAGCGACCTCCTGACCCCTGCTCCAGTCCTGATATGAGCCACGGCCCATGTTTGGAGCTACACCCAGATGGGCATGAAAGGGGAGAAGCTGCAGGGTTCATTGCATACTATCTATGGGTTAGCCCCAGTGCTTTGGGTCATTTTGGGGTTTCAATCCTCAGACAGCCCAGAAAAGTGTTATTATTCCATTTTATGAAGAGGAAGCATTGGACTTGGCAAAAAGATCCCATAACTCACCACAGCATCACTTCACGTAAAGGGCAGAACTGAAGTTCAAGTCCAGTCCTCCTTGCTCTGAAACCCACGACTTCACAGCCCACCCAGTGCCCGCAGGGGGAGGGGAGCAGGAGAGTCTCCACCTGGCGGGGAGACCCCCAGAAGGCTCCTTCCTGCCAGGAAGAGGGGGCCCATCTGACCCCAGAAACTGACATGGGCTGAGAGCTCTTCAAGACAGAGACGGGCCCCGCAGAAGAAGGAAATGTCATACGAAGGATGCAGTTTGTTCCTCAGACCTGATTTTCCTCCGCAGGAAAGGAAGATGTCTATAAATTCTGTATCGCTGCAAGGTGACAGAGAGAAATGGCATTCCAGCGGGGAAGTGAGAAAGGATCGGGGAGGCCATCTGCTTGGTGATTTTGTATCTGTTTCATTTTCCCGGAGTGAGAAAGTTTCTACATTCACTTTGCAATCTTCTTGGCGAATCCTACCAAGGACACATTCCTACTGTGAAATGTCTGCACATCCCTGTGGACCTGGCGATTAGCTGCTTTGATTATCTCTGATTTCACAGTGGTCCTTCCTTGTCCCCGAGGTGGAGCACACAACAGGGTCCCCTTGCATTGGGGAGGGTGAGCACAGGGGCTCGAAACAGGTGAGATGCAGGAGCATGCTACACATTCGTGAAAGGTTGCCCTCAGAGCCGTCTCTGCGGCACCGCTGCACCTTTCCATGTTTCCACAGTGAAGATGACCGAGAATCCCTATAAATAAAGAAATGTCCTTCTCAAAGAAAAAGGGCGGCTTGTGGATTTCAAGTTAGTAAAATTCAGTGCTTTTCCTTTTGGTCATTCAGTCAGTCAACAAACACCTACCAACCTCTACTCTGGACCCGGCTGTGGTCAGAGATAAATATACATGACTTTTGTCCTCAAGGAGCTCACAGGCCAGTTACTCATGTACACAGAGGTGCTGGCAAAAGCCAGGGGACAGGTAAGCAGGGGGGACTAGGGGTGGGTGGCAGAGGGCACCCGAGGCAGGCGGGGGAGATGGCCAGCAATCAGGGAAGGCTTTCTCAAGGCTTTCTCAAGGCTCTATAGGAGCCCCCCCGGTAACTGTGCATTGGGCCCGACTGAGGAAGGGAGGGCAGGGTGGGCGGAGAGCCCTGTGCATGAGAGCGAGGAGGCCAGTGGGGAGGGTGTGGTGAGCTCGAGAACAGCCTGGATCCGTGGGGCTGGAGCCCGGTGCCAAGAGAGGGAGCAGTGGAGGCGAGGCTCGTCTGGTCCCTGGGGGTGACCCTCAGACGGGACTGAGGCCAAGTGGATCGGAGCACAGTGGGGAAAATCGAAGGTGTCCCAGTGGAGAGAGGGCCTTGGGAGGGGCTGGGGAGGGTGGGAGGATGCCTGACAGGAGGAAGCGGGTCTGGCCAGCTCCTGAGGGAAGGAGGTGGACGTGGGGACATTGAGAGAGCCCAGATGGTAACCCTAGTGACAGTGGCTGGCCACACCACTCCTCCTGCCTTTTCCCCAACACCCCGATAAAATGGCCCCGGCCTCCATCCCAGGGCAGTGGGTATCTCCCCAAGGACGTCCTCGGACTCCCAGGCGGCTTGGACGGTCTCAGTGTGAGTCCTCGGCCTGAATCCCTTGCCATCCGGTTCATCAGCCCTTTCCTGTAACCCTGTCTGCGCCCTCCCTGCTTCCTCCACGTGGGGCGGCCCCTCCTCCCTCCCCGAAGCTCTGCTAGTTCAAGGGTAGTGAGCAGGCTTTTCAAACTCTCTTTTTCATACCTTTAGAAAGATAATATATGCAGAAGGGGGAGAGGTATCACCTCCCAGATCCCCTCTACACTCTCCAAGTCACTTATTCAACCACTGTTGAGTAAACACCCATAAGAGCTTGACACCGGCAGTAAAACAAACACAGGCTGTGCCCTTGGGAAGTTCATGGCCTAAATGTGGAGACACAGAAGCACATGTGTCCGTGGCACCGTGGAGAAATATACGAAATGCACCTGGGTCAGCGGAGGGAGTGGCAGGTTGGAGTCGGTGCAGGAGCCATTCACGGGGAACTAATCACTAACCTTTCAGAAGACACTTAGCCAAGGCCTTAAATAGTAAATTAGAATTTCCCTGGTGAAAAAGAGGAGTGACAGGCAGTCCGGGCAGGAGAAGCTGCAGACCTAGAGGCACACGGGAGCCCGGCGAGTTTGGGATCAAAGGGTGTCCTCTGAGCCCATGTCCAGGGCCTGAGGGGCAGGCAGCCAGCCAGCGAGGGGGCAGGTCCTGCGGAGCCTTGTTTGCCAACCTGTTGGCAATGGCTCTACAGCTGAGAGGACAAGTAGGGATTCACCCTGGGGAAACTGAAGCCCAGCACATAACATTTTCATGATCAGTGGCTGGGGGGAGTTTGGGCGGGGCTAAGAGACGGTCCCACTGGGCAGTGGCGGAGACCCTGGCTACCTGTTCTCCCCAGGTGAGCCGCTGAAGGCGGAGGAGGTGCAGGGGGGCTGCGAACAGGACTAGAGCTCTCTTGCTAACAGATTTTCCGTGGAGATTCTCAGCACAGATGGGAGGAGACAAGAAGTCTGGCGGCTAGAGCTAGGAGGACAGTCCACCCCTGCCTGTCGGTGGGAGGGAGAATGTGTCATGCAACAGGGTTCCTTCTGGGAATTACAGGCGGCAGGAGAGGAAGGAAAACCACAGCCATCTCTACCCTGCCGGCTCTGAGATAAGCCCACGGAGGCTGCTCCCTGGGCAACAAGCAGAGAGTAGCTTAGCAGGGCTCTGACTGACAGGTGGGAGAGGCGGGTGACGGGGGTGCGGTGAGGGGGCAGAGGATGCTGAGGAGGGCTTTTCTGCCACCTGAGCGCAGCCTCAGGACCCACCTGCCCAGGCCTTCTCTCCACCACCCCTGGCTGCTTGGCCTCAAAGAGATTCTGGGTTCCGAGCTCTCCTGTGGACTGCCAAGCCCTAGCTGCTGCAGCTCAGGAAATGCTGTGTTGGTGATGTCGTTCCTGCCATTCAAATCCTTCAGTGACTCTCTTATTCGACCTCAAACAAGAGTCATTAGGTGTTCAAGGCCCTCTGTCTTAATCCGGGTTCCCCCAGCAGGCCCAGAAACATGGACTAAAATGCAGTAGCTTATTGGGACGGTGAAGGGAACTCTCGTAAGAAAGGGGGATGAGACAGGGAGGGGAGAGGCTGGACCCTAACCCCCCTGGGAAAACCCGCAAGCGGCAGAGACACCTGATCCGAGGGCAAGGTTGCTGGGGCGCAAGTACATCCAGGAACGGAGGGCTGCTCCCACACAGGGTTAATTCCTGGAAGCTGCGACCTTCCCTCTGAGTGATAAGTGCACCCCAATGGACAGAGAGAGCCCGAGGCCAAGAGGGGCAGGTGTTGGCAGGGTGCCTTGGGCCCCTGAGCCCTGAAGCCTACAGGGGAGATGTCGGGGGGAGCGCCAAGTAGAGTCGACACTCACGTGCTGTGGGGTGATATTTCTGTCAACAAACCCTGGTTCCCACTGAGAGTGATCCCCCTCCCTCTGGACCAGATCCAACCACCCTCACCCCCAGGAAACCCACTGTAGTCCGTCCTGTCTTTGAACTGACATAGTACTTTTTGTAACATATTTTGTCCTGTTATTTACTTAAAAGACAGACACTGAGGGACTTCCCTGGTGGTCCAGTGGTTAAGACTCCACGCTCCCAATGCAGGGGGCCTGGGTTCGATCCCCGGTCGGGACACTAAGATCCCACATACCGCAACTAAGCCTGCGTGCTGCAACTACTGAGCCCGTGCACTCCAGAGCCCGCGCGCTGCAACTAGAGAAGTCCGCACGCCCAACGCAGCCTAGATAAATAAATAAATAATAAATAAATAAACTTATAAAAAAATACATGGAGGAGAAAGAGAGAGAGTATGGGCAGCCAGTCCACCAGATTTAGTTATGAATCCTGGCTCCACCTCCTTTTAGCTGCGCAATCGAGTTACTCATCCACTTAGAGTCTCAGTTTCCTCACCTGTGAAATGGGGACAATCTTACCCAATTTGCATGATTGTTGCAAGGATGACAGGTGATGTATGCAAAGCCCTAAGCATCGCGT
This sequence comes from Monodon monoceros, assembly GCF_005190385.1. Taxonomy (NCBI): domain Eukaryota; kingdom Metazoa; phylum Chordata; class Mammalia; order Artiodactyla; family Monodontidae; genus Monodon; species Monodon monoceros. Next base: position 80,523,057 of record NW_021703775.1, read on the forward strand.
GGCACATGGTACACGCACACACGTACTTCCTCACGTCTTTTGTCTTCCTCAATAGAACGCTGCTGTGGGGTGAGGACCACCTGTTTGGCATCCTTAGACTTCCTTCTCGCCACCCCTAGAGCTTGTAGTGCTGGGCACTGGGCGGGAACTTCGTGAACATTCGGCAGATACCCCCACACCTCTGTCTCCGGCTTCTCCCTCTCTCCTGTGCTCCAGGGCTGTAGGAAGCACAGCCCAGATGTACCACCAATATCTCAAGTCCAAGGTGACTGAGATGGAACTTGCGTCCTCCTGCCTTGTGGGTTCTCCTTCCGCCCCTGGCACACCACACCCACGCAGTTCCCCCTGACCGTTTCTGGAGGCTACGCTGCTGCCGAAAGCTGTGTGTCCCGACCAGCACTGAGTGGCCAGCCATCGTGGGTATCAGAAGGACTGCTGGCTTGGTTTCTAGAACGACGTGCAGTATAGTGCTGTCATATGATAGACCATTGTCAGGCCATCACTAAAAGTAATGCTCCTGAAGAATTTTCTATGACCCAAGAAAATACAGAGTTCAAAATAATGCCTCTAATATGTCAATTATGGATGTTTTCATACATAGGGATATTATATACATATTCTGTGTTTATGCAAAATATATACAAGAATATTGTATAGATATTGATAAGGTTCAAAGCCACATGTGAACAGCAGTTGGCTAGTTGGTCCTGCTTTCTTCCTTGTACTTTTCTTTTATTAAATGTGAATTACTTTTATAATCAGAAAAATAGGTTGTTGTGTTTTTTTGCGGTACGCGGGCCTCTCACTGCTGTGGCCTCTCCCGCTGCGGAGCACAGGCTCCGGACGCGCAGGCTCAGCGGCCATGGCTCACGGGCCCAGCCGCTCCGCGGCATGTGGGATCTTCCCGGACAGGGGCACGAACCTGTGTCCCCTGCATCGGCAGGTGGACTCTCAACCACTGCACCACCAGGGAAGACCAGAAAAATAGGTTTTAAAAATATATTTTCTCAGTGGTTCTCCAGATGGCACGCAGGGGCAGGGCCGGGAGACGGGAGAGGGCCAGGCTGGGAGCACCCTGAGTCAGGGTGCATGTGTGAGCTCCCTTGTCAAGACTCCAGGAAAGGAGGGGCCTGTTGAGAGGGTCCCTAAGTCCTTCCAGCAACGTGGGTGGCCCAACTATACCATGTCTGGAGGAGTCTTTACATAACTGAGCAATATTCAGTGACCATCTGGATTTATATCCACCCAACACACATATAATCACATGTATATGCACCAGACAAACACTTCCTGATTGTCCATGAAAATACAGACTGGTCTGCCGCTCTGCTGTGCAAACCTTTCTCTGCCACCAGCGCCGCTGTAGAGAGAGAAAGCCCCCAGCCCAGCGGCTGCTGGCTCGGGGCTCACGGCCACCCGCTCCTGGCACCTTCTCAGCATGGTCACCCACCTCCTGCCTGGAGATGCTCAGAAAGGGGAGGGCTGGAGCGGACAGAGCACTCACCTCCTCCTGGAGCTGCAGGGCAGCTAGGAGGGCTAGAGCAGGGACCAGGGCCAGGGACAGGACCTGGGGACTTTCCCAGCACAGAAGCCGGCTGCAATTCTACCTTGTTTGTGTGCCCTCACTTTCTGGAGGTGGACCCCACACTGGAGACGTCCTCCACCCTCCCTTGTCTCCCCACCCGGGTCTCCCTCTCTTGCGTGTGTTGCTTGCTCCTCTGAACCAGATTCTGTACCTTGGAGGGTGGGGACTGGAGGCTGTGTCCTCAACTCCCTTCCAAACAGTAGGCAAGTGGGCTTGTCGGGCTGTGGCGCCCGTGCCCCGTCCTGCCAACTGATATGCGCCGTGTTGGTGGTTAGCCCCGGGCAGCTGCCAGCTCTTAGCAAGAGCCTAGGGCTGGAATCACGTGTCCTGGGGTCCCGCCCGGCTTCTTTCACTCGCTCTGGTCTTGGCTAAGCTACCTTCCACCTCTGAGCCTCGTTACCCTTTTCCCTGTTTGTAAAATTCCCACCCTGCAGAGGGGCTGGGCAGCTCACGAGGTGGTGGGAATGCACCTGCCCCCGGCGCTGTTGGTTAAGAGCGATTCTCCCCACCTTTTTCCTTCAAACATCTAGCTCTGAAGCAGGCATCTGTGACCCTTCCATCCCTAAACTCACGTAACTGTGAGAAGGGCTTCCTGAAGCACTGGTTTTTCTCTTTCCACTTTCTGTGTGTGACGGTGGGGTCCCACGCTTTTCCTTTGGGAAGATTTTGGGTTATTGAGACGGAAATGCAGAGGCAGGAAGGCGATATCCAGCTCTGATACCCAGTGTAGGATTCTGAGTCAGCAGCAAGACAACACTCCCGAAACCCAGGATTTGTCCAGAAAGAAAGACTTTCTCAACCCTAAGCTCTTACCAGCAAACACATCGAAAGCTAGACCTGGCCGATGATCTGGGAAGAGAAGTGGTAACTGGGAAGTTACTGTGTTGGGGTCCTGGGAACAGACACGTTCCCCTCTGGCCTGGAGCATGGTGAGCCAGAGGAGGGAGGAGGGAGAGGGGTGAGGTGTGCCCCCCGCCCCTGTCCCCGCGCGCAGCTCAGGTGAGGGAGGTATGCAGACACGAAGGAAGCCGTGGGGAGACCTGTGCCCAGCAGAGTCCCCTGGCCCACAGCCCTGGCCTGGGAGAGAAGCCACCTTCCTCCTGGTGTGCAGCAGCCAGAGTGTGTCCCTGGGGATGAAGGGGTCCAGGTCAACGACGATGGAGCTGACTGACACCTGTGAGCTCTGCAGAGGATCTGGAAGCTCCTGGGCTCCCTGGGGAGGGGACACCCCGGTACCAAGGAGGCCGGTGGATCAGAGAAGGCCAGAATGGAGAGGCTGCTGGGGCAAGACTGTGTGGCCAGAATCCAGCGGTCAGCAACGGGCACACTGGAAGGTCAAGCGGTCAGACACAAAGCCAGGGCCTAGCAAGAGCTACTGGGGCGCCAACACCAGAAGGGGCAAGGGAGCCGTCGCCATCCCCACGAGGCCGTGTGAGCCTGCACACACTCACCCCCCCGCTCACAGGCACACACTCGCAGACACACACACACACACACACTCACCCCCCCACTCACAGGCACAGACTCGCAGACTCGCTCACAGACACACACACACTCACACACCCCCAAACACAGGCACACACTTGCAGACTCACACACACACAATTGCACCCATGCCCCCAGGTCTCATAGGAGGAGCAGCCTGAGAGAGGATAACTGGAAATCTAAGAATTCACCCAAGAGAACAAGTGAAGAAGTCAGGCCGGAATAGGTGAGACTGTTTATTGGCAAATTCGAGTTTCTTTCTCCTGCTGCCCTCAGGGCAGGGCTCTGGAGGAGGCAGACCCCATCACAGCGGGTGGGCTGAGTGCTGTAGACCTGCACTCCCCAGTCCCCCAGGTCTCCCCTCACTGCTGTGGCCTTTCTCCAGTTCAGTCCAGTCACCAGCAGGGCCTGCCTTTCACACCCCACTTACCCAGCAGCCAGCATAGAAGAGCCTGCCAGGAGTTCTCAGGGACAGAGGCATGTGAGACAGAACCCCCCGCACCCATCCCCCAGCGCTCACAGTCCAGTATGGGAGCAAGACCCCAACTGGGCCAGATGTTATGAGAGCAGCTAGAGGTCTGCTGTGAGCGGAGTGTGCTCTAGAAGAGAGGGTCCTCCTATGCGGAGACATTTTTGTGGGACAGGAGAGTGAGGAAGGGCTTCCTGGAAGAGGGGGCACCTCTGAGAATTAGATGATGGAGTTAGATGATGGAAAGAAGAGACAGAGGGTATCCCATGTATCCACCCACCCATCCATTTATCCATCCATATGCCCAGCCAGCCAGCCAACCAGCCACCAGTGGCCCTCTGCCCACGGTACACCTGTTGCAGTGATGCTCGTGTATAGAGGAAAGAGCTGAGGCTGGGGCCAGGCAGGTGTGAGTAGAAGCCTGGCATTGCCACTTACTACTGCGTAGCCTTGGGCACCAAAGTCCCCGAGCCCCACTTTACTCACTTATGAAATGTGGACAGTTATGCCTTCCTAGATGAGATGTAATAAGGACCCCTCTGCCCCAGGCCCTCTGAATTCAGAAACCATTCCACTGAGGGTGGGTTGTAGACCGTGGAGTCATGGAGAGCCAGCCCTGGAAGCTGGAGCCCAGAGAGCCAATGCAAGTCACCCGAAGTGCAATAGTGAGTCGATGCCAGGACCGGGAGACGACCGAGTCCTCCCTGCGTCTCTTCCTCCTCCCTGCCTCTGTCCAGGTTCACCTGAGACAAGGTCCCGCATCACTTCTCCAGCCCAACCGACTCCTCCAGCCAGGATGGGCCCCACCACCTCTCCCCACCCGCTGCATGGTCAGGACTGCCTCTTCCCTGCAGCCCCCCTTGCCCAGGGCCCTCCCTCTTTTGACAACGCATGAGAAGCCCCCCAACCTCGGGGAGGGTGCATTCCCTCCGGTTACCTGCCTCCACTTTTCAACCTCCACTCAATCCCCATCCCCAGCCTGGCAAAGGTCCCCACCAGCCCCGCACAGGCACCCCAACAAGTCCTCAGAGTCTTCGTGTATCTCGTGTCCCTTCTGCACTTGACACTTCCCATGACCCCGCTCCTGGGTCTGCTCACACAGCTCTGATGGCTCCTCCTGGTCTCCGTGGCTGGTGCCCCTCTCCTTCCGGTCCCAGGAACCCCCTCTGCTCAGTCTTCCCACTCTTTCTGGGAAGGCCATGCATCGCTGGGGCTCCACTTACCATCCCCGGTCCCCACAAGATGGAGTGAGTTTTGGGGGGTGGGAGACAGAGATGTCAGGTCACCCAAAATCACATGGAAACAAAATCCAAACAGCTCTCCGTTATCCATCCTTCTGCTGAGCGCCACCGGGAAGGTCAGCGGAGGTCTGTGACTTGTCTGTCCCCCTGGCAGACCTTGGACAGTGCCCCCCCATCACTGGCATGGCCTCCTAAACGGTCTCCCTACCTGCATCTCTGCCACTTTCCAGGGCATTGTCATCCTATCTTGAAAATTCTTCTTCTAACCAACAATCCGATCTTGCTTAGACTCCTTGGTTTAGACTCCCCAGTCATTCCCTATGGCCTTGGGGATGGAGTTCATCCTGGCAGGAGATCCCAGGTCCTTAATGACATGGTCCCTGCTGGTGCAGCCCCATCTCAGGCCCCTTCCTCACACATGCTCCCCGTGCCCGGGCTGTCTTCTGCTTGCAGAGCCCTCGCTGTTCATCTCAACCATCCCCCATCCATGAAGCACCCCAATATCCCCTCCTCCACCCCAGCTATTGGCAAGGGTGCAACCATGCACAGCTGGACATGAAGTGGGGTGACCAAGGTGAAAATGGGATCGCTACCTGATGGATGAGGAAAGTGAGTCTCAAAGAGATTGATGTAGTTGGTGAGCAGCCAAGCCCTGGGCCATCGGCTCCAGGATTTAAAGGGGTCCAGAGAAATCCCAGGGGGCTGGTGTTTCTTTTTTGCAGAAAATAGCTGGAAGGGCTGGCTCCAGTAACGACCATTTCTTCTGCTCTATGAGGGGCTGCTATCTTTGGCAAACTAATTACTAATAAGGTTTGCTCAACAGCTAGGGTAATCGCTAGAGAAAACTGTCTTTAAGGACTTATTCTGCCCAATTTGAGGCTTGATGTCACAAGGTAGTGTTCTGAGAAAACCATTCTGAGATGCAGAGGGTCAGTGCAGGGTGCCTCCTGGGCTGGGCAAGCCTCTTTGCGCCTGTCAAGCAGCCTCCTGTGGTCCATTCCTCCCTGGGGAGCCTACATGGCCAGAGAGGGCTGAGGGGGGCATGAAAGTGGCCAGAGCCACCACCATCACCTCTAACAGGGCAGTTTTCCTCCCTTTGGGGCTGTTTCTGAATTTTCTTTTTCATGAACCCTTCACCTAGTAACAAAAGAGTCATCCTGGTTTAAATCTCACATCTGCCACAAACCTTAACTTCTTGATATGTAAGATGAGGACAGTAATTCATGCCTTTGAGGTTGTGTGAGAACAAATAAGCCTGTGGATGCAAAGTAGTTGGCACCATGCTGGGCACACAGTAGGCTCCCAATAAGCGTTTCCCCCGTCATGGACTGAATATTTGCATCCCACCCCTGCAAATTCCTGTGTTGAAACCCTAACCCCAAAGTGATGGTATTTGGAGACAGGGGCCTTTGGGAGGTACGTAGGGTTAGATGAGGTCATGAGGGTGGGGCCCTCATGATGGGGTTAGTGCCCTTATCAGAAGAGACATGAGAGAACCCACTCTCTCTTTCCTCACTTGCACACATGCAGGAAAGACCATGAGAGCACATGGTGGGAAGGTGGCCATCCACAACCCATGAAAAGAGCCTGACACCAGACACCAAGCCCGCTGGCACCTTATCTCAGACTTCCAGCCTCTAGAGCTGGGAGAAAACTAAATTTGTTGTTTAAGCCACTCAGTCTATGTTATGTTGTTGTGGAAGCTCCAGCTGACAAATGCAACTCCCTCCAGCCCCCCTCCTTTGGGAGACAGCAGCTCAGCTGTGCCTGCTTCTTTTCTCAGCTCACAGGTGGAGAGAATTGTATGCTCCCCTGTGTGTAAAACTGTACGTGCCTGAAGAAGGATCTGGAAGGTCGTTTACTGCAACGTGAACCACAGCTAACTGTCTCTGTGTGGTTGGACTTTATACTTTTCCCTTGTACCTTTATGAATTATTTTAAATTTTTATAATAAGCATATATCATATTTATAATAAAAGAAAAGCTCAGAAAGTTCTTTTTGAGTGAGCTACCCAGAGCCTTCTCCCAGCACCCCTGCTTCTTTGTGCCGAGGGGCCCGTCACAGTCTACCCTGGGCTGGAGAAAGTCACCAGGGTAGGCTGGTGCTCCACCCGACAGCTCAAGAGATGGAGAAAAAAGACACACGTGCAGGTGTCCAGAAGGTGATGGCTCCCAGCTGCCTGTGGGCAACCAGCTTGTATCATTTTTATTAAAACATGTTCTGCTCTCCTTGGTACATTAGAGTATTCAGAACTGAGCGTCGGGCTGATGGGTTGTGGCTTCTGCATCGCTGGTCACAGGCAATCGGTGCAGCCATCACGTGTTTTGCTTTTCAAATGCTCAGAACCAAATGGAGATGACTTACTTTTTGTAATATGTTCCTATTTCTTCCCCCAAATCAGTTCCATTGATCTGTTTCAAACAGTTGGTGTAAATATTCTTTTTTAGTTGCTAGTGCAAATCATAAATATGTATTTAAGGGTTTTTTTTTAAAGACTTGGAAATATTTCTACGTCCCCAAAGTTCCCCTGACGGAAGAAAGGTCAACCGTCTTCCTGTCCAGCTTTGTCTCCCGTGGGGCTCAGAGCTGCAGACGGGCCAGACTCTGGGGCCATGTGCCCTCTGCCCTGGGTGACCTGGGAGGACTCCTTGTTCTCTGGACCTCAGTATCCCCAAATGCAAGAAAAGCAGTGAGCAGAATGAGCTCTCTGCCCACCCCTTGTCCGCAGCCCGAGCATCCATGGCTGTGGGGAAAGTCACTGGTCAGCCCTGCTCAGCCAAGAGACCTGGTGGGCAGACACGCACGGACTCTAATCAGGGCAGGTAGGGGCGTGATGGTTCCTGTGTGGCTCCAGAGACAGACCTATAAGGTTGGAGAACTGCTGGCCTCTGATAAGCTATAGGACAACATTGTGCATCCAGGTTTCCATCTGCAAAGCAAGGAGGGGTCAAAATAATACTGCCTCGGGGGTGTTGTCAGAACAGGAGTGATGGGGGCTGGAGAGAGGTGGGGGTGGGCTTGATGCACGTACACTCCCTGTCTGGAGCTCACTGGTGTTAGCTGTTAGCATCCCGGGAGGGGCCTGGGGCAGGGGCGGGGCTGCAGGAGGCCCACCTCTGCATCACCTCTGCCTGTCCTGTCTTGTTCACATGGCCAGTTCCTCCAATGTCTTTGCATCAGAGGCTTAAGATCCACCTCAACACTTCACCTTTCAAGACGCTGGAAAGGCAGCGCCTCTGGGGGATGTGCTGAGAGAGGGTAGCTCTCTCTGGCTTCTTCCCCTCAGTGCCATTCGGGACCTGAGCAACCTCAGTCCCTGGTTCCCTCCCAGCCAGGTCAGAGCCAGAGCCCCAGGCCCTGGCCCCTGTGTGGCCCTGCTCTGTCTCACTGCCTGTCCAGCCTGGAACTCTGTTCCTTCCCACCGCTGGCTTCTGGTCTTCGGCTCCACGTAGCGCCCTTAGCTTCCTGCCTGGGGCTGGGGGGCCTCTCGTTCCACCAGCGACTCATTAGTCAGGGGTAAGCGGAGTCCACAGACATTTCTGTTGGGCCTGCAACGTAGTCCAGGAGGGGAGAGGGCAGGGAAGGGGCTAGAAGGCAGGCGCGAAGTGGAGTGGCCGCCTACCCTGCCTCGGGCGTGAGGCCTTGTTAACTCTAATTCGCACCAACGGTGGGAGAGGGGTGGTGTTACTTCCCAGCTCAGGGAGATCAAGCGATCCCTCCAGCCTAACAGAATCAATACCAATGGGAACTGAGGTCAGCTGACTCTGATGGCCCTTGTGCTTTCCTCCAGACTGGGTTTCATCCAGTAACCCAGAGAATGCCGGTTCAAAGAGCCGGGTACTCAGCCTCAGGGTACGGCTTTGTTTCGCAGCAGGAAGCTTTGTGGGCACGCAGATCAGACAGCTGCCAATTCCTAGGACAGGCGTTATTCCCAATGATCTCATTGCCCTCATAATCTGTGAGGACGTCTTGGAAATCCCGGTCTTTGTGTGCTCAGACGGCTTCTGGGTTCCCTTCTGCGCTCATAAATCACAGAGGTTTACCCCCAGCCCAGGGCCCCACCCTTTGGCTTAGGGCTCTGAGCATCTTGAGAGTCAGGGGTCTGTTTTGACATACTCCCTTGGGATGAACTGGCACCCCACCCATGTGACGTTTCTCTCCCGCCTTCCTAAGGGCAGGGCTCTGGCCTCATTCATCTCAAAACCCCTTCATTAGCATAAAACATGCTCCCCTCACTCCAGAAATTACAAGGGTTTTAGGAGCGCTGTGTCAGAAGCTGAGGGCAGAGACCCAATGTACATTTCTTACTTTGTCACAGTCTCCATCCTCCTTGGAGGCCCTGTCCTCTCAAGGAGAGTCCACAAGGCTAAGTGGCTGCTCTCTGGTCTCCGGGCTTAGTTCTATAAGTCACTGTTTGCTGACCATCAGAGCCGGTGGATTGATGGGTCCCACAGCCGAGTGGCCAGGAGCCCAGTCCTGACACTGGTCCAGGCTCCCACAAGCCAGTTGTTCTCAAAATGTGGCACCCAACGGCAGCGTCAGCATCACCTGGAAAACTATTCAAAATGTAAATTCTCAGGCTCCACCGCACACTACTGAATCAGAAGCTCTGGGTGGGACCAGTGGCCTGTGTTTTAACACACCCTCAGGGGACTGAGATACAGGCTCACGTGTGAGGATGCTGCCCTACGCTGCCCCTTTACACACATGGCCAGAGCACAGTCTCCATCCCCAGAGATGCTGAGGGGACCATACTCATCCAGGTTGGGTGCCGGGTGCTGTGGAGAGTGTGAACCAGGGGGCTGGGGGCCCAGAGGGAGAGGGACTCAGGGTTCTGAAGGTGGGATCTGGGCCGATCCCTGAAGGATGTGAATGAGGTGCCTGTGGATATGGGGGAGGAAACAGAGGATTTCCCCCCAGGAGAAGGGTCAGAGCTTTTCCCCGGAGGTCAGGGGAGACAGGTGTTCTGACAGCACATTTGCAATTCAGCTCCTTCCCAGACAGGAGTCCCCCAGACCCCGCGCTGGGTATCTGTTGTTTGCTCTCCTTGGAGCCTCTGGAAGGATGAGCTTCGATGTCCAAGTGCAAAAGCACCTTCCCCGCGGACTTGCCTCTGCCGGGCTCTGGTGTCACAGGCTGGACGCAGATCCCCAGGCTGTGGGAGCTGAGAGGGCCACAGCCCAAACCAGAGGGGGGCTCCGCTGTCCAGAGAGTCATGGTGGGGGTGGGGCTCCGCTGTGAGAAGAAGTGGGAGGAGGAGGGAAGGGGCGGGGGACTGGGGGGCGGTGAATGGTGGAGGGGGTGGAGCCTTCCGGTCAAGCCCCTCCCACTCCCGTAGGCCTCCTCTCCCTGCGGCAGAGGCCATTCCTGAGTCTGAGTCCCACTCTGTGGCTTTAATTAGGATGACGTTTTGGCATGTGGGACCCCAAGCCGGCGAAGGCCCCACCAGCCCTACAATTACAAGGTTGTTTCTCAGTTTCGGGTTCTGCCTCTCTAGAGCAGCGATCTGCATTCCAGGCTCCAGTTCGGCCTCATTCATTCCACAAATGCGGCCGAGCACCGGCTCTGGGCAGCCACGTGGCCCACGACACGTGATCTGAGACACGCCCTGCCTCCCCGATATTCCTCTCCTGAGGTCCCGTCATCTATAGAGAGGATGATTAGCAAGGACCAGACACTGGGTTAAAAGAAAAACAGAAACCCGGACGATGGAAATGGCTCCCACAACTCAGCCACTTAGTCCCCGTGAGGCTGGAGGGCGGAAGTGCATCCGCGTGTTGATCTCCTTTGGCCTAAACAGGCTGTGCGGGAGCGGAGACAACTGCAGACTGGGGTGACGCTGCTATATTAAGATCAGTTACACAGTGCAGCAAACATTTGAATCATTCCCAGAACCCTAACTGCTTGGATTTGAATATGCATGAGAAGCTGCCCAGAAATGACTAAAATACATATATACGTATATGTAGTCAAAAAGCCAAACAGCTCTGGGGTGAAGAGTAACAAAAGGCAATTTTCCACTCTGGTGAAAGGGTGTGGGTAGAGTACAGGCCTCGTGTTGCATTAATTGATGAAGACTCATTCACAACCAAGGTGCAGATCCAGGGGCCCACGGGAGGCCTTGCATCCGCACTGCACGCCTGCGAGGTAGGAAGTGCTTTCCCCATTTACAGACAGGGAAGCTCATGCTGTCCGAGTGAAGCTCACACTGCTGGTCAGAGCTCCAGGGGGAATGTGAGCTGCGTCTCTGGGCCCAAAGCCCCGCCCTTTCCATGCAGACTCTGTCTCAGACACTGAAGAGATGCCACGCTTATCCACTGCGGTCCTTCGGGTTCAGGCTTTACAAAAATCATATTGACTTCTGCTTCCTGAACTTATGCGCACGAGGAGTCAGATGGGACCACAAGCAGCTGTTGCACAGGAGGATCAGGAAAGAAAGAGTTCTTGGAAATTCAGTGATAACTCCAAAAAAAATCAGACAACTAGAAGAACGATAAAACGGGTATAGCCGAACACCAAATCAACAATATAGACAATAAAACCAAGGAAATCGGGCTTCCCTGGTGGCGCAGTGGTTGAGGGTCCGCCTGCCGACGCAGGGGACACAGGTTCGTGCCCCGGTCCGGGAAGATCCCACATGCCGCGGAGCGGCTGGGCCCGTGAGCCATGGCCGCTGAGCCTGCGCGTCCGGAGCCTGTGCTCCGCAACGGGAGAGGCCACAACAGTGAGAGGCCCGCATACCACACACACACACACAAAAACCAAGGAAATCTTCAAACACAGGGCAGAAAGGCAACAGAAAACAAAACACACACACACAAAGCAAAGTTACTCTTAATACACATGAAAAATGGGTCCTCAATTTCTTTTTTAAAATTTTTATTTATTTATTTATTTTTGGCTGTGTTGGGTCTTCCTTGCTGCACGCGGGATTTCTCTAGTTGCGGTGAGTGGGGCAGTGCCCGGGCTTCTCATTGCGGTGGCTTCTCTTGCTGCGGAGCATAGGCTCTGAGCGCACGGGCTTCAGTAGTTGTGGGTCGTGGGCTCTAGAGCGCAGGCTCAGTAGTTGTGGCGCACGGGCTTAGTTGCTCTGCGGCCTGTGGGGTCTTCCCAGACCAGGGCTCGAACCTGTGTCCCCTGGATTGGCAGGCGGATTCTTGACCACTGCGCCACCAGGGAAGTCCCTGAGCTCCCCCGACTTTGAAGTGAGGCTTCCCCAGGAGCAGCAGAAACAGTGAGGCCTGCAGGCAGGGCTGTGGAATCCGCCTCTTCCACCAGGCCCTGCTTGGGCGAAGTTGGCTGTAAACCTCTCCCTGTTCACACCACCCAGAGCAGGCACTGGCTGCCCTCTCAGAAAACCCCCAGCGTTAGGCCTCGGAGCTCATCCAGGACGCCGTGGACACGGCCCGTGTCTGCATGGACTGGACAAGGGGTCAGGAACAAGAGTGGGACTTGATGGAGGGAGGTCCCAGCTTCCCTGTAAACACTTAGGGAGCGCCTCTCTGTGCCCGCAGGCATGATGCGAGGCACTGCTACAGAGGGAGGGTGTGGTCCCCACCGCCAAGAGACCAGAAAGCCCTTCACAAAATGTAGAGAAAAGAAGCTCTAGGTCTGGCCAAGAGCCAGGCTGCCCATGGCACAGTGACATGCACATCGTGGGTGACAATAAGTTCATCCCATAATATTTTCTGTGGCCCCACAGTGGACCAGGCACTGCTCTAGGTGCCAAGGGACACATCTGTGACCCAGGTGCAAACCTAACCTCAGGGGACTCACAGCCCCGGTCACTGTCCCACACCAGCAGCAGTGAGAAGAGGCCGAGGGAGGCTGGGAGAGCAAAGACCTCCAGCCCCAGGGAGGGGGCTGTCCTGGCCCAGCTACTCTGCACACCCCCCACCCCCGCCCCGTTAGAGGGAAATCGTGGACAAGTTGATTAAACTCTCCAAGCCTCGGTTTTCTAGAAATGTGCGAAGGGTCAATTATCAGGAGAGACTGGCCCCTGCCTGCACACCCCCTTCCTGTGCTCTGGGCAGCCAGCTGAGAAGGATGTTTGGGGCTCCTGTCTCTCACATGCCATGACTGTCTGATCCAGGAGCAGAGCGTGGCTGGTGCTTCCGGGGATGGAAAGTAGACCTGCCTGCAGTCCCTGCCTCTGTTGGCTGTGAACCAGGTTCAGGGAAAGACAGGAAATTAGAGCGGGAAGGAGCGGCTTCGGGGTGCACCAGCAGGCCTAGCATCTTCCTCCTTTCATTTAGAAGGCAGGCGTTGATTTGTTTCTGCATGCGTGCACACACACACACACACACACACACACACACACACGTCCTCACTTTCACTGTGTGCTTTATGAGAAGCAGAATGAAATGGACCCCTCATTCTGAATGTGAACTTCAAGGCTTTAAAAGGCCAAGAGGTTTTAACAAAGGTTTGAAAGGATGTCTGCTAAGTACTTGCAATCAGTCAGCCCCGGGCTCTGCTACAACACCCTGCCAAACCACCTGTGTAAGTAATGGGGGGCTGTTAGTGGGGCCGGTTTTCAGTCTAATTCCTAAAACGTCAGCGCCAGCCCTTGGTTCAAACCTGTAGCCAGGAGTGGGTGAGGAGTGGACAGAGAGGGGAGGTGAGCACAGAGATGGGACCAGGGGTCTGATCCTGACTGCTGCCAACCCCGCGTGACTTTAGGCCATCACGTGATCTGCCCCAGGGGCCGCTTCCCCGAGGACAGAGTGGGGTGGCTGACTCCACAATCTCTCCAGCACCATTTCTGCCCCCGGGGCCAAGATGCCCCTCTCCAGACCCTGCAGGAGGCGACCTCACCTCTGAGAAGGGAAGATGGCATCACAGCCGGGTCTGGATGCAGGGGTAGAAGCCGACAGTGGAAAAGTGGGAGAAGGGCAGTAGGGATGCTAGGAGGCCCCCGTGCACAGGTGGGGAGCACAGACTCTCCAGCGTGTGGGGTAAGAAGAGCCACCTCTGGTGTGATGTTGGGGCGGGGGGAGATAAAGCTGAAGGGGTATTGGGAGCCGGGCCATGGAGGCCTTGAGGGCCCAGCTCAGCAGTCTGAACTTGGCCTTGGGTTGGGGAGACAGGGAAGGGAGGGAGAGCCAGGTTCTGACTCACACCTCCCACTCCCACTCAGGTGCAAGGTGTGAACAGTGGCCGGCGCTCCCGGGGGCTCCAGGTTACCTGCGATCTGGCTAGGCCTCCCTGGGGCCTGTGCTCCAAGGCCAGGGCAGATGCTCCCCGCCAAATCTAGCAAAGACCCAGACAAGTCGAATATGGCAGACACAAGGCCCTTGGCTTCAAGCGAACAGCCCCCAGCGTCTTAGCCAACGTGTGCGGTAGCAGAAACCAGCTGGTGCGGCAACGCTCGCACCCTCTCCCCAATCCGGGCCGCCACCATAGCAGGGCAGGCCCCATTTTCCCGGCCAAGCCCTTGCCAACGGCATGACATTTTGCATTTGGGGACAAGATGTGGCTGCTGGCAGCTGCCGTTCAGGGCGAGTCTTTTGCCCTGAAGGAACCCAGAGGCTAAGCTGGTCCCTTGGGATGGGACGCTGCCCTGCCAGGTGGTGGGCACCAGGTCCAAGCTGGAGTTCCACACTGACCTCTCTTTAGCTGTGTGACCACAGGTCACGGGTTTCACCTGAAGCCAGAGCAGTCATTCCCTTCCGGCTCGTTGTCGACAGAGGGAAATAAAGTCGTGGCTGCAGCAGCCGCAGCTCCAAGTATGGCTGAGAGCGTCAAAAACAATGAAGTGATGGAGCATCACGTCTCCTAACTCTTGTTTTCATTTTTTCCCCCTTTGGATCCCCACAGCATCCCTGCAGCTACGTCTTAGGCCGCTACAAGTGGACAAAAGCATTTACGGGGAGGTTCCTCCTCAGATTACGGCTACGGCTGAAACCTCCTTGCAAATCTGCTGCCAGGTGCAGTCCCACGAGCACAGTGCACGGAGCTGTCTTCTCACAGGCGGCAAGGTGGGAGCCCTCTCTGCAAACACCTGTCTCTCGTCTCCCTGGGAGATGTCAAGAGACTGGTGAGACATTGAATTATCCTCTTGTGGGGGACCAGGGAGGACCAGGCAGCCCCTTCCCAGACAGGGGGAGGCAGGGGCTCCTGCCTCAAAACCGTTCCCCACGCTGGCCTGTCATCTGCTGAAATTGCCCCATTAGTGGGACCCCTTTAAATCAGGCAACGTGCACCCCTTCCTGTCACCTCCAGCGATTGCTAGGGTCTTACCTGCCTCCATCAGTTTTCCTCAGGGAGCGTGGGTGCAATAATTCCAGGTCTTGCCATTTTCACAGATCGTTTCTTACCCATTTTCTGGGTATTTCATTTCGTTGTTGTGTGTGGTACCTCCAGACCCCAGATGGTAAGTTTTAATCTCCAGACACCTCCTACCATTGCCAAGATGGATCCTGAACTCAGCACGGCCTGAGCATCTGGTCCAAAGCTGCTTGCCCAAGAAAATGTTTTCCTTTTCCTTCTTTTTCTTTCCTTAAAAACACCACCGCCAGAGCCAGTCCATCTGCAGAGATGCCTTCCTGGGAGATCAGATGATGGCATCCTGGACCTTATTAGGAAGCTCAGGGTAAACGTTAAGCGGAGGGCGTGGGGCGTGTCACTGTCTGGCTCCAAATGAGTGTGGGCTGCAGGCTCTGGGCTCAGCTCCTGCTTCTGCCACCAAGGAGCAGCATGGCCACCAGCCTGTTGCTCTCTGGGCCTCAGTTTCCCCATCTGTAAAACTGAAGCTGACTAGCTCACCGCGTGATTTGTTTACACACACACACACACACACGGACACACACACACACACACTCCCACACTCCCAATTCTCTATTTTCAAAATGAGTTCATTATGTGCTCCCAATGCTATGAGAAGCACAGCAAGCTGGACCCCTCAAGCTAGCTATGACCTTCAGGACTTTAATTAAACCCCTCTCACTCAGCTGTGCATGACATGGAGCCACGGTTTTTCTGTCAGTACGAGGCAGGGGGCCGGGGGCAGGGGACGCTGGATTAGATGATGCCTAGTTTTCTTTTAACTTGGATATTCTGTGATTCCAAGAACCATACCTTTCTTTCTCTCTCTCCCTCTTTCAATAGAAATTAACGGCTCACAGGAGGTTTTTCAGATCCTCCTGAGTCAGAGAAGAGGGTGTTAAGTGATGGTCCTAGGATGGGGGCGGAGGATGTGATAAGAGGAAAGCTCAGGAAAGGAGGGAGAGAAGCCATCTCCCAGAGCAGGAGCTGGGACCACAGAACCTCATGCAGGAAACCAGGAGTCAGGGCTTCTTGGGGGAAAGAAGGAGGGGGGATGAGACCCCGAGGCTCAGTGAGATGGGCACGGACTTGCCTTCTCTGAGGTGGTCCCACACTCCATGTCTTTGCTCATGCAGTTCCCCTGCTTCTGCTTCTCCCCACTCATCATTCAAGGCCTGACATAGTGCTGTTTCCTGTAGCCCAGGGTTGGCACACTTTTAATGTAAAGGGCCAGTAATAAGCATTTTTGGCTCTGAGGGCTATGTGATCACCACAGCTCTTCAACTTTGTCCTTGTCACTCAAGAGCAGCCAGAGACAACCTGTGAGCAAGGGGCGTGACTCTATTCCTAAAGAATTTATTTGAATTTCAGGTACTTTTCACCTGTCACAAAATGTTATTCTTCCTTTGATTTTTTTTTATCATTAAAAAATGTAGAAACCATTCTTAACTTGTGGATGTACAAACGCAGGCAAGGGTCCACAGTCTGCCAGCTCCCTCCCTGGCCTCTTGCTACGCAAAGTGCAGTCCACGGACCAGCAGCAGCAGCTTCACGTGGCAGCTTGCTGGAAACGCAGAAGCTCAGGGGCGCACCCCGAGCGACTGATTCAAAGTCTGCATTTTAGCAAAATCTCTGGATCACCCCTGTGCACTTTAAAGTTTAAAAAATACTGATGCCTGCGTGTCACCCGGGGGTTCTAATGTAATAAGTGTGGATGCAGCCTGAACACTGAGATTTCGTAAAGCTCCCCAGCTGATTTTGTTGTGCCCCAGGAAGATCCCTAGGGAGAGAGGGCAGCCCCTCCACCTGTCTCCAAAAGCTCTCTGGTCACTCGTCCACGACAAAGCATGTCACTCTATATGCATGTCACGCTCTGAGCTCCTCTGGGACCAGGACCCTGTGTAAGCCTAATTCACGGAAGAGCTCTGACACACTGCTCACCCTCTTGGGAGTCAGTCTCCTCCTAAGGGTGGATGAGATGGGCTCTGAGTGTTTTTGTAGCAGTAAAGACACTCTCCCCGGGGGAATTCCTTGGTGGTCCAGTGGTTAGGACCCAGCACTTTCACTGCCGAGGGCCTGGGTTCAATCCCTGGTCAGGGAACTAAGATCCCATAGGAAGTCACCGGGCGTGGAAAAAAAAAAAAAAAGACGCTGTCCCCTGACCCCAGGTGAATAGTAGGGAAGGTGCCTCACCTCCTGGACTCTCTCCAACCCCGAACTTCTTCCCTGCTGTGGGCTCAGTGTTCTCAGGCCAGCACAGACTTGGGGCTTCCCGAGGACTCTGGGGGCAGGGGGACAGAGAGTGGCAATCCCACCCAACTCAGTCACATTCAGCAGGCCCCACTGAGCCCCAGGGATGCCAAACAATCCCCTCTTCCCGAGACTCTCCTCCCTCCCACTGAGTCCCACAGCCCTGGGCCCACCTCTTCCTCTGCCTTCCGTGGTCACCTGACCCAGTATTCCCTGGAGAAACGTGTGAGGGAGGGGTGCACAACATTGGCTCAGGGCCCCGCACCTCACAGGGGCAGCTCTGACTCTCTCCTCCCTTCAAGGCCCCTACAACATGGCAGCCTCCCACCCCCTGGAGTCCCCAACCCAACACGTCCGCAGCCCTAGGCTTGCAAATCCTGGAAGGGGCCCCAAGAAAGCATCCCTCTTTATACATATGGGAAAACCAGGGCCCAGAGAAGGAAAGACCTGCCCAGGATGGTGCAGAACAGGGACTATGTCCCCTCCCCCTCCTCCTAGGCCTCCCCCTCCTCTCAGAGGGCTCCTGCACCCGCTGCCCCAGGAGGGAAGGAGGAACAGAGCTCTGGGGTTTGTGGAAGGTGGAAAGCCAGAGAGAGGGGCCTGCTGGGACCAACTCCGTGCCAAGGGGATTGCCTTTGACTAAGACCAGTGTGACAGTGCCCTGTGGCCACCGCTCCCCCATCTGCATACCAGCCCAGCCCTGTGGAGGCCAGGGTGGGAAGCTGTGCCCCTCACCCCTCTCCCAGCACACAGTAATGGAAACACCTGCCGTTTACTGAGTAGCTACTATGCGCCAGGCGCTGTGCTAAGCACTGTGATTCCCTGAAGTAATTCTTCCATTTAATAACTGATCAGAATGAGGATCAGAGAGGTTAGCAACAGGCCTAAGGTCACACAGCACGTAAGGGAGTGGTAAGGGAGGGATGGTAGAGAACAGTGTTTAAGCTAGAAGGCATCTCGGAGATCACCTCCCCATTCCTTGGAATTCAAATCTAGGCCTGTCTGTGTCTGTTCCCCGGGGGCTCGCAGACTAGGCTGGCAGCGGGCCACCCGGAGCGGGCTCAGGTTTGTGCATTCAGCTGATACCTCAGAAGTGCTGGTTCTAGGAGAAAGGATGAGCTGGAAGACAGGCAGGTCCACCCCGAGGAAGCTCACCCCCTCTCCTGGTCTGCAGACCCTCCCCTCATGGCCCAAGCACAGGTCTCTGTCCCAAGACCTCCTCACATCAAAGAGAATGAATGTGCTTTGGGGGTCATCAGACCTGGGACTGAATCCCTGCTCTGTGTGCCCTGGGGCCTCAGTTTCTTCTTGTCTAAAGGGGGGGCGGGGAGCGGCCTACCTAGCTAGCAGGGTTGCTGGAAGGAATGGAAAGAAGTTGTGAAAAGGGCCTTGCACAGGTGATTAAGAAATGATAACCTCATTGCTTGGTGTTCCCAGTTCTGTGAATTCTTCCTCTCCTGGGAGTAAGCTTTTCCTCAGAAGGAAACAGGACGCACAGAGCCTCCTGGATTGTGGCAAAGCTCCCTGGGCTGAACCTATGTGTGAGCCCTTCTTTAACTAGCCCTCAGCTAAAAATAAACCCTCTGGGCTGCACACCTACCTCCCGGGAGGGGCTGAGCCACATCTGGGAGTGTGGGGGGGAGGTGTGCAGCGGGGGACAGGGTGGAGAGCGGCCAGCCTGTGACAGAACCTACAACACAGGCGGGCGCAGAGAGCAGCAGGCTTTATTGAAGGAGATACAGAACTGGGCGAGGGCGCCTGCCGTCAGCCAGACCACAGCCCTCATCACCCCACACTGTCAGTGATCCCTGGACGCCCCTGCCCCCGCCCCCGGCCCCTGGACAGCCGGAAACACAAAGGGATCTTACCCGGCCTCATCAGAGGTGTCCAAGGGGACCTTCAGAGTTCTGTTCAGGAGAGGGCTGGGGGACAAAGGACAGCCCCTCCCGGGCAGTCACTGGCAGGCCTGTCACACCCGTCCATCCATCTATCCACCAGCCCAGTCCATCTGTGCGCAGGTCGTCCCTCGTCACTTGCAGCTCTGGAGCCGGGTCCTGTGGTGCTTCTCCTCGGTCAGCAGGGGGATGAAGGTGTCGCTGCGGGAGATCTTCAGCTGGCTGCTCCAGCTCAGCCCCTCCTTCCCGGCGGGCTCTGGCGGGAGGTTGTCCAGGTCGCCGCGGGAGCCCCCTGTCTTGCCCTCGCCCACACTGTTGGAGTTGAGCTCCATCAACTCCAGCTCGTGCTTGGCTGCCGTTTCCAGGACTCGCTGCTTGTTGTAGTATCTGACAAAGTTGTTGATGATGGGATGGATGGGCAGGGCAATGGCAATGACCCCACACAGGAAGCTGATGGCTGCATTGAGCTTGCCCAGGGTGGTCTTGGGGTAGATGTCACCATAGCCAACCGTGGTCATGGTGATGATGGCCCACCAGAAGGACTGCGGGATGCTCTTAAACAAGGTCTCCGGGTGGCTCTGCTCCATGGTGTAGCCCAGGGCCGAGAAGACGAAGATGCCCACGGCCAGGTACATGAGCAGCAGCCCCAGTTCTTTGAAGCTGCGCTTGAGGGCGTAGGTGAGGGTCTGCAGCCCCGAGGAGTGGCGCGCCAGCTTGAAGATGCGGGCGATGCGCATGATCCGCAGGGCCTGCACGGCCTGCTGCACGTTGGTCAGCTCCATCATGCGGGCGCCCAGGTGCGTGAGCGTGAGGCTCACGTAGAAGGGGAGGATGGCCAGCACGTCCACGATGTTCATGAAGGACAGGGCGAAGTGCAGCTTGTTAGGCGAGGATAACAGGCGCAGCAGGTACTCCAGCGTGAACCAGCCGATGCACGCCGTCTCCACGTTCTCCAGCGTCGGGTGCTCCACGCGGTTGCCCTCGGCGTCCAGCACCTGCAGCTCGGGGATGGTGCCCATGCACATGACCACCGACGAGACGAGGATGAGCAGGAATGACAGCACGGCCACCACCCGCGCTGGACACGAAGACTCGGGCTTCTCCAGGAACTTCCAGACGCACTTCTGGCAGCGCTGCCAGCGGCCCTCGGCCGCGTCCACGCCCAGGTCGTCCAGAATGAGCTGCACGCGGCGCGCGATCTCCTCCAGCTCCTCGCGCTTCTCGCTCAGGTGGCTCTTGCAGCAGTCGTCCAGGAACTTGAGGTCCACCTTCCAGAAGTCCATCTCGTTCTTGAAGCAGATGGGGCAGATGCCCTTCTTCATGTGGACCTCCCCGAAATAGTACACCTCAATGACACATTTGAACGCGTCCGGGTCCCTGTCGAAGTAGAACTCGCGCTTCCCGGGGTCGTAGTCGTCGCACAGGGAGAAGATGGTGTCGTAGCCCCCGGCCAAGCAGTCGATGAGCTCCGCTAGCCGGGTCTCGGGGTACCGGCTGAGGAGGTCTCCGTACAGCACCCGCCGCACGCCTCCCACGTTGACGACGATCTCCATGTCGTCTCCCGCCCGGGAGCCCCGGCTGCCCGGCTCCGGGAGGCTGCGCTCCCCGGCCCCGTCCATTCTCCCGGCGAGTGCCCGCGCGGCCTCGGCTCCGCGCCCTGCCGCCGCCGCGGGGTCCGGCGGGTCCCGCCGCTGCGCGGCCCTCGAGGAAGCCCGGCAGGCGCCCGCCTGCCTGGAAGCGCGGTCACAGCGGGCGGCAGCGGGCTGGGGCGCGCCGCGGGGGAGGCAGGCGCCTGGCGGCGGGGCTCCGGGAGGGCATCCGGGCGCTGGGGCGCGCCGGCGGGGGGCTCTCGCGGCCACCGGCCTCGCCCCGAGCGCTCACCCCGGCTCCCGGGTGCCGCGATCCGCCGCTTCGGCTCGGTCTCCGGCGGGAGTGGGGTCCCCTCGTGGGCAGCAGGCACCGTCCTCCGTCCCCGGGCGCGCGGATCCCCGCGTGCGACCCCGGCGCGAGACGTGCCACGCGGCCGCCGG
Source organism: Monodon monoceros (assembly GCF_005190385.1). Taxonomy (NCBI): domain Eukaryota; kingdom Metazoa; phylum Chordata; class Mammalia; order Artiodactyla; family Monodontidae; genus Monodon; species Monodon monoceros. The sequence goes on from NW_021703775.1 coordinate 80,544,279, forward strand.
CCCCACGCAGCCCGCCGAGGTGTGCGGAGAGCAACTTGGGCTTGCTGTGCCCGAGCCGATTCCAAACACAATAGGAATTCCAGCCTGACGTCAGGAGCTTTTCAAACTGTACCCTCTTCTGGTGAAATTCTGCAAGGCACGCGCGGCAGCTGCAGGGGAACGGGTTAACCCTTGGGCAGACGGGCACAGCTGCGCGCCGGCCACCGCCGCTGCCGCGCGACTGCCCGCCCCTCCCGGCGCCGCAGGTCACCCACGGGCCCGGGACCCCCGGGCTTGGAAGCGGCAGGCCGGCCGACGCTGGCTGGAAAGTTTCTCTCTCCCTGCTGTGTCCAGAAGATCGATGGTGAGTGAACACGGCCGCCTGTTGCTCCGCCGGAAAGCGTGCCCAAGAAAGCCCTTCAGACGCGGCTCCCGCGTCCGGGCCGGCCGATCCTGCCTGGTCCCGGCAGGTTCCCTAACTCCCCCTAACGCCGCCCTGCCGTGGGCGGCACTTTGGCCTCCACCCGAGCACTGTCCGACCGGGACAGCCAGTCCAGCCCCGGGTGGCAGAGAAGGGACTGCCCAAGGTCACACCGTGAAATGGGAGTAGAGCCCAGCGTGGCCTCCTCTTCATCCAGAGCTTCCCGCCGTCCTGGGCGATTGACACGCGCCGGTTAGCGGATTGAAATTCTGCCTTGAAGTCCTCGGGGTCCGCCGCTTCCCATTTCTCTGCAGACAAGCACCACCACCACCGGCCTCCAGAGCCTTGAGCCCCCAAGCTCCCACCTCCCCAGCCCCCCGCTCTGCCCTTCCCACACAATGTTCCACACCCTCCCCTGTCTCCCAGACTTGCAGCCACTGCCTGAGCCACTGCAACAGCTCCCAGCAGCATCTTCTACACTGCGAACTACTGAGCATCATCTGTGACCCGGGGACTGTGTTTTAAAAAATACTCTAGAGAGAGGCATGACGAGGCAGAGCACAGAGGATTTTTAGGGCAGTGAAACTACTCTGTATGACACTCTAATGGTGGATACCTGTCATCACACATTTGTCCAAACCCGTGGAATGTACAACACCAAGAGTGAACACCGGCGTAAACTATGGGTTCTGGATGATAATGATGTGCCAGTGGAGGTTCAATGATTGTAATGGAGGTATCTCTGGTGGGGGAGGCTGAAGGATTGGGGGGCACGGGCGGGAGTATTTGGGAACTCTCCGTACTCACTGTTCACTTTGGCTATGAACCTAAAACTGCTCTATGCCACAACTAAAAACCGATCCCACCTGCTGCAACTAAAGATCTCGCACGCCGCAATGAAGACCCTGCATGCTGCAACTAAGACCCACCCCCCAAAAGAAAAGAAAAAAATACATATGTTCTATAGGCTGGGTCACTGACAGTACTCTTTTTTTTTTTTTTTCTTTAATGAGATCGTATAAAACTGAATATGTTAGAGTCCATCACATGAAGATAGTTTGGAGAAACTTCTTTTCACAGATTTTATTTTGTTTCCATTTAAAATCAAGCTCTGATGTGTTACTACAGAATAAGAAATTGAGATCCAGAAAGGTTGAGTAAAAATAACAGCTATTATAAGTGCACCACGAGCTGAGCACTTTCTGAGCGTGTGCACTTTTCTCATTTCATCTTCACAACGTCTCTCTGAGGAAGGAAGATGTCAGGTAACCTACCAAGATCACTCAGCCAGCAGATGGCAAAGCTGGGGTCGGAACCCTGAGAGCCTGCTGTCCCAGCCTACACGCTTCGCCTCCCCTGTCCTGGTCACATAGCTGAAGAGGTGGAGCTGGGATTTGACCCCAGGCCAATTCTTCTGTCTGATATAGTGCAGCATGCGACCCGCTGCACACACCCCATATCCATCTTCCAGGCCTTACTCACATTTCTTCCCTTCTTAGCTGTCTTCAGTTGCTCCCTAGTATTTCCAGGGTCAAATTCAAATTGCATCTTAGTCTAAGCTTAATGAGCAATAGTTGGTTGGTTGTGCGGTCGATTTACTGAGTACTGACCAGCATTTTTATTGAGATAGTATAGAACAGAAAACATCAGAGTACGTCAGACATGGTAAACATAAGTATGGCTTAAATCTCTTCCAGCACGCCGTCCATTCAGCAAATCCCAGACTGCTGCAGGGAAGAAAGCTAGTCATGAGCGACAGTGGGAAAGGAGGGGGATGCAGATGCAAAATACAGCAGAGAAAATGTCCCCCAGTAGCCCAGAACGGAGCACGAGCCTGCTGACGACCGGGGCATGAGAGAGAAACAGCTGTAAATCACGGATCAAGGCAAGTTGGAGGGCTGGTAACCAAAACAAGGCAGGGAGGAAGGCTCCTGCTGGAGACAAGAGACCAGGCTGAAGCCGGAAGGCAGAGGAGAAGGTGGGAGTGTAAACTCCTGCTCCGTGGGGAGCCACCCAGCATCACTGAGTGAGGGGAGCTGGCCGGCACTCACTTGCCCCTCCAAACCTGCGTGCCCTATGTCCCAGACTCCTAGACTCCTTCTCAAAGCCTTGAAAGCCTCAGAACTTTGGCGACTGCCATGCCTGAGCCCCAGATGCCCTTCCCCTTCATCCCACCAAGCCTCCCTCATCCTCCTGGGCCGCCTCCACTCACCTGGCCAGAGCAACACTTACAGGTCAGGTCTGGGGCTCCTCTTCAGCCAGTACTCTCCCCAGGCCCCTACTGCCTTCTCTGTATGGACTGAATCATGTACCTCCAAAAGTCATATGTTGAAGCCATAACCCCCAACGTGACTGTATTTGGAGACTGGGAATTTAAGGAGATAATTAAGGTTAAAACAAGTGAGGGCCTAATCTAATAGGATCAGTGGCCTTATAAGAAGAGACACGAGAGATTTCTATCTCTCTCTGCACATACTCACAGAGGAAAGGCCACGTGAAGACATAGCAAGAAGGTGGCCATCTACGATCCAGGATCTGGTGATCCTGCCTCACCAGAAACTCTAGTAGGAATTTGATCTTGGACTTCCAGCTGCCAGGAGTATTTTGTTATGGCAGCCTGAGCAGACTAATACATCCCCCTTCTTCCCTCACACCTGCCAAGTCTTCCCTAGACCTCCCCCTCCTCAAGGCTCTGCATACAGCCCTACATCATCTGAACCCTAGACCCTGTCTGAATTTTGTGACGGCTCAGACTGAGATACCATAGGTTTAAAAAAATCTAGTTGTGCCTTTTCATTGAAGGTCACTGATGCATCGAGATTTGAGCCAGGAGCCATTGAGAATTTCCTGAAGGGTTAAACCAGGGGGCAAAAGTCTGGAGTTTTGGCTAAAGATGGAAAGTTTCTCGCTGTGCTTTATTCGGTCTCGCATAGGACTCCTGTTAGAACTGTACATTTTGTGACATCATGGGGGGCTGGGGGAGCACAAAACCTTCTGTTAGACACGAGATGAAGCAGCAATTTGATTCACGTGGGTTTTTCCTCTAAACAGGGAAGGGAAAAAAACACAGAATCTATTTAGGCATTATGGGAAGTAATTGTTTGAGTTGTATTTTTCTTTATTAAATAAATATTTTTTTATTTGTTCATCAATAACATTTCAGGCTACGGAATGCTTAATTTCCATGGCGCTAATTAAAACCGGCACATGTGCATCTAAGTGATTTGTCTAGACACCGAAAGAGGCACGCTGCAATCTATTACCTTTTAATGGAATAATCACTTCTGTTCAGTTAAAATTTCGTTGTGTTTTGCTGAATTTAATAACGCCTTTCATTAAGATTCAGTTCTGTACTCCATCAAAAATTTACATTTCATTATTGCTGTGCACCCGGCTGAGGAGCTGATTGACCAGAAGTTTCAGCTCTCCTCCTCCTGCCTGAATAAACTGTACCTGGAAGGCAAGTGCAGGAGGCCAGCGGGGTGGGAGGAGGTGCTGGATGGAGAATGGGGTAGAGAAGAGAATGATGAAAAATAGATTCATCAGGAAATTTTTTTCTTTTGGCCCAGCTCCTGAGCTTCTTTTTTTCTTTTCTATGCCTCAGTTTTTCCACCTGCAAAATGGAATTACTGACCTTTCCTTCCTGAGTACAAGACCTTATGAGGAACAAATAAAATAATGGGGATGAATAGGCTTTACGGACTATAAGATGCTGAAAATGTGAACGAGGAAGGAGGGAAGGAGCAAGCAAGGGGAGTTTGACTTCCTGGGTCCAGTCCTGCTGTGGGCATGTCCCTTTGGGTCTGAACACCCCTGCCCCATCCCCCGCCTCTCTCCAGCTGTGACTTATCCAGCTCAGGTCGTGGGTGGGAAGACTGCGTATGTGACAGAGCCGCTGCATGTCCCGGCTGTGTAGAAAGAGGTCAAAGACTTTGGATGCACGATGCTGCCCTGGAGGCTGGGATAGGACCACCTCTGGGCCTGAGATGAAGTTGCTTTGACTTTTCTTAGGGAAAGAAAAATGCAGTGAGAACACAAAGGGGGACTCTCGGGCTTCAGGCCTCGCTGTGTGCAGTGGAACAGTCACAGGGGGAGGGGGTGGGGGTGGGGGTGGGGGTGGGGAGGATGCTATCTGCTTTTGCGCTTGCTTTTTAAAAGGAGTGTAAAAGGAGAAGAAAATTCTTTTAAAAACAAGTCCTTTAGCATTTTCCTTTTCTTTAACTGCAAACTTAATATATATTCATTGTAAAAATTCAAAAAATGTGAAAGCCTCATATTTGCACACCAAACTTCCCTATTTCCCAAAAGCCAGTGCTGTACATAGTGTATATGTTCTGCTGCTGTGTAACGGAGTACCACAAATTCAGCAAACATTTGTTATCTCACAGTTTCCATGAGTCAGGAATCTGGCCAAGGCTTAGCTGGGTCCTCTGCTCAAGATCTCACAAGGCTGCAGTTAAAGTGTTGGCTGGGGCTGTGTCTCATCTGAGGTTCAGGACCCTCTTCCCTGCTCATGTGGCAGAATTAATGTTTTTGCAACTATAGAACTCATGGAGGTTTAATCTTCTTTGGGGCCAGCATTAGAGCCTCTCTGATCTCAGTGAAGGCCTAAGTCTTCTTTTAAGAGGCCTATCTGAATAGGCCAGACCAGCCTGGAAGAATCTTCCCTTTCATTAACTTAAACATACACTCTTATATTACTATTTAAATTAGCACCCCCAAATGAAAAACTTAGGTATAAATTTGACAAATATTTGTACAAGCTCTATATGAGGACAACTATAAAGTTCTGATGAAAGAGATCAGAGAAGAACTAAGTAATTGCAAAGGTAGTTCATGTTCATGGATAGGAAGACTCATTTTGTCAAGATGTGAGCTCTTCCTAACTTGGTCTATAAATCAGTGCAATCCCAGTCAAAATCCCAGCAAGTGGCCTGAACAGACACCTCACTGAAGAAGATATACAGATGGCAAGTAAATACATGAAAAGATGTTCCACATCCCAGGTCATTAGAGACTTGTGAATTAAAACCACAGTGAAATACCGCTACACACCTAGAAGATGACCGAAATCCAAAACACCGACACCACCAAACGCTGACAAGGATGTGGAGCAATATTCGTTGCTGGTGGGAATGCAAAACGGTGCAGACACTTTGGAAGACAGTTTGTCACTTTCTCACAAAACTGCTTCTTGGGGCTTCCCTGGTGGCACAGGTTAAGAATCCGCCTGCCAGTGCAGGGGACACGGGTTCGAGCCCTGGTCCGGGAAGATCCCACATGCCGCGGAGCAACTAAGCCCGTGCGCCACAACTGCTGAGCCTGCGCTCTAGAGCCCGCGAGACACAACTACTGAAGCCCTTGTGCCACAACTACTGAAGCCCGTGTGCCTCGTGCCCGTGCTCCGCAACAAGAGGAGCCACCACAATGAGAAGCCTGCGCCCCACAACAAAAAGTAGCCCCCATTCACTGCAACTAGAGGGAGCCCGCGTGCAGCAGTGAAGACCCAATGCAGCCAAAAATTAAATAAATGAATAAATAAATTTATTTTTTTAAAAAACTGCTCCTTGGTATTTACCCAAATGAGTTGAAAACTTATATCCACGTGAAAACCTGCACACAGATGTTTATAGCAGATTTATTTATAGCTGCCCAAACTTGGACTCAACCAAAATGTCCTTCAATAGGTGAGTGGATGAATAAAGTATGGTACATCCAGACAATGGAATATTAATCATTGCTAAAATGAAATGAGCTCTCAAGCCATGAAAAGACATGGGAGAAACTTAAATGCATATTACTAAGAAATATGCATATTACTAAAGAAGCCAATCTGAAAAGACTAATCCTGTACGATTCCAACTCTATAACATTCTGGATAAAGACAAAATTATGGAGACAGTAAAAAAAGTCAGTGGTTGCCAAGGGTTGGAGAGGAGAGGGATGAATCGGAGCTCAGAGGTTTTACAGGGCAGTGAATCTCTTGTGTATGATACTATAATGGTGGCTACATATCATTACACATTTGTCCAAACCCACAGGGTGTATAACACCAAGAGTGAACCCTAATGCAAACTTTGGACTCTAAGTGATAATGATGTATCAGTGTAGGTTCATTTTTAGTAACAAACGTGCCCTCTAGTGAGAATCTGGACAGTGGGAGTCTGTGCCTGTGTAGGGGCAGGGGGTATGTGGGAACTCTCTATATTTTCCCCTCAATTTTGCTACAAGCCTAAAACTGCTCTAAAAAAATAAAGCTTATTGAATTTTTAAAAAGTAAATAGCTAGTGATTTTAAAACAAATCTATCTGGGTGTATATGTCCGAGCCAGTGCTTTTCACTGAACTTGGCTGCCGTGTAGGAAATCTGTGATCTCCCGCACAGCACAGGGGAAAGGGAACCTCAGGCATGGAGACAGCCAGCCTCTCCTTACACCCCCTCTTCCACCGTGGAATTCAGCAAAGGGCCACGGACCTCGGCTCAGCTCCTGACATTAACACGTATTCGAAAACTCAGGGCTCTGTCCTGGAAACGTCTGACAAATGCTTGTCTCTTGGTGCCCGTGGCTCCATTTCTGCTCCTGGCCAGAGACTGGGGAAGAAGGGGACATTATGGGGTCAAACGAGGAGAGAAAGGGCATGATGTGGGAAGTGGAAAGTGGTGTGGGCTGAATGTGAACTGGAAGCGGAGTGGGAAGAGGGATGGAGAGGGGCAAGGAAGGGGGATGGGAGTAAGGAGAAAAAATTCAGGAACATCTTCTCACGTTTTGAAGAAAATGTCATGACAGGCAGGACTTGATAACTACTGTCATTTGTGGGATGTTTCAGCACAAGAGAACCAAATAATCATGACATCATGAGCTCAGTGCCTTCCTCCAAATCAGCATGCAGTCACCAAATGTATATGGTTTGAGTGTCCTCGGGAGCTTCCTGTGCCTTGGTCACACCAGGGCCCTTTGGGGAACAGAAAGTTCTTCTTCATGTGGCTATGACAAGCAAATAGGACCTCACGTGTGTACAGATGGACCCTGGGAGGTGGCAGGTTTCCAGAGAGCTTGGAGCCCCAGAACCTCAGAACTGGAAGGAAACTCAAATTGTTTAGGTCAACCTTCTATCCACTGTATCCCTCCAAGCAGGTGCTCAGTCTTGGCTTGGATGCCTCTAGTGGTGGGGAGCTCATGACCTGCAGGGAACAGGAGGGAGTGGTGCAACAGGAAAACTCTCAGGAAGAAAAGAGGTCTTTTTCCACTTCCTGATAGTGAAGTCATTCCACGTCCCGAGACCATGAGGGCAATATCTCTCTAGGCAAGAGGTTGGATCTCTCGCAGAAAACTAAGCTTTGAGTCCCACCTCTGCCATCTTGTAGCTGTGTGAACTTGGACATGTCACCTTGCCTTCTGAAGTCTCAGCTGCCTCTTCTACAAAACAGAGAAAATGCCCGCTAGACCTCCAGTAGGTGGTCATGTAGAGCAATAAGGAAAGCACATTGTGAACCAGGATGTAAAGAGTTGCTATCATCGCACCCGTCTTTCATAATACTGAGATCGAAATGGGACCTAAGAAAGCAGATTCAAACTGGTTTGCTTGCCAGTGCCAGTATATGAGTTCTCAGGTCCTTGTCTATAACAACGTGCTAACAGTCAGACAGAGAAAGTAGCAGGGAGAGGTCAGGAAGTGGGGAGATGCTTACGTCCAGATTTTGCTCACGTGCCTTCGTAAGTGCCCAACACGGCATCACTCACTGCGTTCACTCTCCAGCTCTCATTCCACACCCACCACCAGGAGGTAGTAGCTGTGGAGTCTGGATAGGATGACCACACCCTCGGCCTCAAAGTGGAGTCCCAATCATTCTAACCCACTAACATCCCCCCCTTGACACATACATCTCCCTCGTCCCCATTATCGTTTCAGGAGGAAAAAAAAGCGGCCCAGCTCCAAACTTCTCAGAGTATTCCCCTGGCCATGGCGATGAAGACTGGATGAGACCTAAGTTGTTCCAGTCAAGGGGCAGCAAAAGATTTTTGCTTGATTGATGAGGCAAGAGAAGCTCCCTCACCTTCTGGACATGGATGTGGAAGCATGTTCCTCTGAGAGCTGTTGGCATTCACCTTGCAACCATGAGGAGAGCCAGCCTTCAACTGAAACAGACATGGTCAATGGAGACAGACACAAATGTCCTTGGACTGATGAAGTACTAGATCAAACTGATCCTGAAGACTGAACCGTCTGGATTTTCTAGTCCAGTGAGAGCCAACCCACTTCTTTATTGCTTAAACCGCTTTGGGTTTGCGGGTGACAGAAGAAGTGCCCATGAATGCCGTGTGGCCCACAGTTGGGACCACCTGAGATGCCCCATATCTATCTTCTCTGACTCTCTCCAAGGCCAAGGTTTGCTCCAGGATTCTGAGCAAAGTCTGGGAGCTGGGCTGTTGTATATAATTTTGCATTCTGTGCCCAGAACCAAGGCTCCTGGCAGAGGAGCTGAAATCCAGCCCATACTCCCCTCGCCAAGCCATGCTCCCCAGGGCAGGGCTGCCTCTGCCTAGGGGAGGGGGCACCATTTCTTTATTCAAAAGGGCTCAGTACACACCAAGTCTTGTGCCTGCGGGGGTGGGTCCATCCAGGTGGGGAGTGGGAAACAGGTGGCGCCTTCTCCTAATTTGCATAAATGTTCCCTATGGCCTAGTGGCAGCTGAGATCCTCTCATCTCTGGCTGACCTCCCTGCAGCCAACAGCACCCAGCACTCCCTCCCCGCCCAGAGCCCCTGACCTAGCTCGTCTGCACTGCTCTTATCACTAACTCGCTCTTTCAACAAGACTGGTGGAGGCCATCACCCCTTCCACATCTGGCTTGTCTCAGGAGGGAGATACAGGACCTGTGACAGCCGTGATGCCTGGTGGGCTCTGCTGGAAGTGCACTGGGGATAGAGGCCTGTGACCCGGGGAAAGAACAGAGGGCGAGGTCAGCTGCTACGCAGCCGGGCAGAGCCCAGCCAGCCCTAAGGGGAGCTCTGGGGTGTATTCACCCAGCAGAATTGGGCAGGATGGCCAGACCGTGATGCCCCTTCTTGATCAGTCACTGACCATGCATGATTCTGCGATGCCCTCGGCTGAAGAGCTCCCTGTAGCTGCAGCAGGCCCAGGAGGGGCGGACAGCTGTGGACGAGCCCTGGCTGGTGGGGGACCAGGGCACTGCCCTTGTCAAGGCAGATTCATCTCACCCCGTCTCTGAGCCAAGTAAGGGCAGCTGCACCGTGGCTGTTTCCTCTCAGGGTTTTCAGACTGCAGGTCTGTGCTTCCATTTAAGGAATGGCGAGCACCTACTTGGCACAGACTCTCTCCCGTGTGAAACTGGGTGCAGGCCTCGGGAGGGGCTCACGCAGGGGCTGGTTTCCATCTGAGCTCTTTCCTGGAGCCAAGCGGGAGGGCGCGGCAGGTCTGTGCACCCACCCGGCGGCTGGTAATTCCAATAAGCCCTGAGATCAATTTCGCACATTCAAAATGTCCACAGACTAATGGCAGAGCGAGGCGTTAGCAATCCAAGGAAGCGTTTCCAAAACAGAGTCAAGACATTTGGAGACGGAATCGGTCCAGATCTGCTGCTCCGCTTGACCCACCCTCCTGCTCTGGGCCCTTGGCAGGGCTGCACCCGGGGCACCTGCTGGCCCCAGGGAGCCAAACTGGACGGCATCGCAGATGCTCAGCCGCCCAACCTGCAGCGGCGTGGCCCGCAACCGGCCTAGACCACAGGGTCTGGGCTTGTCCTCGACCCCAGTGGCGGCCGAGCCCACGCGGTTACGGCCAAACCAACCTGGCTCCTCCTTCCACTTCTGGGCTCAGGTGAAGCGCGGTGCCTGGTTCCGTTTTGCCCAGTGGCTGCCCACGGGCTCCGCAAGACAGCCCATAATTGTGGAGCAGTTTACTCTAACTGGGAGAGACGGGAGACCGGCGAGGGCTGGCTGATGAATTTCTTGCCCTTCCTAGAGATCACCCACCCTGCGGGCTGTTCTTCGATGCGGTGGTTCACACAGCTCCTCCAGAAACAGTGAGTGACCTTGAAATCAGCTCCATTTTTCTTAGGGTCTTGGCCTGCCTGGTCTCGTACTGCTTTGTATTTGTTTCCTTCCTTTTTTGTCTCATTTCCTTTTCCTTCCACCCTTTTGCCTCCTGGCACTGCAACATCTCCCTCCCTCTCCCCAAAAATCTTGCCTCAGGGTTGGCTTCCTAGAGAATCTGGGTTAAAACAGAGCTATTCTTAAAGAGCTGAAGGCCTCATCACATAAACGCCCATAGCCAAGGGCAACATTGGTGGGTAATCTGGGACTTCATTTTCTTGGCCACCCATCCTCACGACATAATCGGAGACACAGGCTTGCTCCCCTCGATGTCCTGAGGCTGCGTTGCAATCAGTGACTGCACAGTTGTGTTACCCTCCATAGTATGACAGGTTACAGAACCATCACTCACATCACAGACCTCATTATTCATAGTGTGTTACGGGTTGAATTGTGCCCCCCAAAAAATATGTTGAAGTCCTAACCCTGTGAACGTGACTATGAGGCTTCTGATCACAATTCCAACGTGTGTGGGTGCGGGCGTGCGGTGGTGAGGGTCCTCGCCATCAGTAAACAATTCCTTAACGCTAGCTGGGTGTCCTACAATTCAACTCAGCTCTGACACTGTCCCCTCAGAGACGGACAGCATCAGATTCCACAGGTTAAGGGGCTCGATCGGGACTACCATCCTCCCCACACTTCGGGGACCAGTCCCAGGTCCAGATTATCACCTGTGCTTCTGACCAACTGGCTATAGATTGAAGGTTCCTATGACCCCCTCCTGGGGTTCGATTAATTCGCTAGAGTGGCTCACAGAACTCAGAGAAACATTGTACTTGATTATTGATTTCTTATAAAAAGGAATGAACTCAGGAACAGCCAGACAGAAGAGATGCACAGGGCAAGGTATGAGGGAAAGGGCACAGATCTGCCATGCCCTCTCCAGGCACACCACTACCCCAGCATGTCCAACCTGGAAGCTCTCTGAGCCCTCTCCTTTGGGGTTTTTATGGAGATTCATTACAAAGCATGATTGATTAGATCATTGGCCACAGGTGATTTTAACTCAATCTCCAGCCCCTGTCTCCTCCCCTGAGGCCTGGGGGGTGGGACTGAAAGTTCCAGGCCTCTAATCTCTTGGTGGGTTCTCCTAGCCACCAGTCCCTACCCTTAGGGGTTTTCCAAAAGTCACCCCCTCATTAACATAACAAAACCACCTTTATTGTTCTCCTCTCTTAGGATTCCAAGGGTTTCAGGAGCCCTATGCCAGGAACTGGTCAAAGACCAAATATATGTGACCTTATTTTGAAGGAAGGTCTTTGCAGATGTAATCAATTTAAACATGAATTATGAGTTATACCGAACCCTAACCCAATTACTGGTGTCCTTATAAGGCTCACGTCACCATTCCCACCCTCACCTCCCAATGCAGGAGGATGGGGGACTCTTCTCTGGAATAATGTATGGCATCTAATACCAGTTCCTCTCTTTCCTCTGTCCAAGTGATTCAACCACTCTGAGTCGGTATGTAAGTCTATAAACTGGACATGTCAGAACAGAAAGTATATCTTAAGGATGTTGTCAGATGCGTAGGAGATCATGAATGTGAAAATTCTTAAGACCCAAAAGGTATTGCACAGCGGTCCTCATTATAATTATCATTATGGCCATGTCAGCCTATCTGTGCATGACCAACTTTGGCACCTCTCAAAATTCAAACAAAACCCTGGTGACATGTACAAGTATGTTCCATAGGACCACAACCTTCTCAGCAATTCATTTGCCACTCAATATTTAATTGATTGCAGAGCTCCCTAAAAATAATTTATCATAAACAGAGCTGCTAAATCTTGCCCTTGTTTTGCTTTGTGTGAAATAACTATGGCGATAAAAGTAACAACCCCTTCTACCCACAGACAATTCTCTGACTCAAGAGGAGCAAAGGAAAATGTCATTCCCAGATTTGGCATGAATGTGTGTGGCTACGGGGCCATTATTGAACAAGTTTCCATAGCTCATCAGGCATCTGTCAGCACGCTCGCTGAAATCAAACATGTAAACTCACAGGTGTTAGCCCAGATAAACACCACCTGCCTCTTCATTTTATAAGATGGCTCTTTAATCCCTCCAAGTTGGAAATGTTCTTCCTAGACACTGAATACTTCTTGAGGAACAGTTTTCGTAATGAGAGTGGAATCCCTCTCCCATCCCAGCCCATTGCTTTGACAGGTGTTAATTACAGTCCTGATCAGAGAGAAACATCTGTACACTTCAGCCTGGGGGGAGGTGGTAATTTGCAGCTCGGCAGGCAGTGCATGGAAAATTGCTAGAGAGACTGACTTGCTGGCCACATGGGAGCCATCGCTGGGGTTTCCCGTCACCATGCCCCCCACCCAGTGTCTCTGGAGGGGCGGCTTCAGAAGGAATCCCCAGACTCGCCAACTTTCCTCCTCTCCATATGCTATTTTTCCTTCTCTTTCTGCAAAGGGTCAGGTCTGCTGAATTGTCATGCTGCAATGGCCACGGCTGGCCATTCTATATGTCTTTTCATAGGTTTGTGGCATTGTTATTTGGTGGCAATGCCAGCTCTGACTTCACATGCTGTCTTTTTCCATCCCACTTAGATTTCTCCCCAGAAATATTTATGTGTTTGACTACAGGGTGCTGTCCAGACCTTTAGACCTCCTGGCGATGTTGTTCAATGCACAGAATATAGACGGTTATATGGGTTTTTTTAATTTTGAAAAAAAAAATCTGATTCCAAAATACATCTGGCCCTGAGGAATTGCCCACTTGTACTCAGGTGACATTTGACAAGTGCCTTGACCCTCTCCGCCCAGACGCAGGCGAACACTTACCAGACAAACAAGAGCTTTCCTGATGTCCGTCCCCACCTGTTACCCGTTTCTACCCCAAGCATTGCTCCTTGAGAGCGAAGGTGTGGTGCACACAGTTGGCCGCACCTCCCACTGGCTGTGTCACTACCCCAGGGGACTCAGCTTCTCACCTGTCAAGCAGGGCGTCTACTTCCTAACCTCTAGCCCTGTGTGCTCCTGGCTCTGAAACACCAGCTATGAACTATCTCAGTGTTATGGACCCAAATCATATGTTGAATCCTAACCCCCTGCATGGCTGATTTGGAGATGGGGCCCGTAAGGAAGTAATTAAGGTTAAATTGGGCCTCAAAAGTGGGTCCCTGATGCAATGGGAATTGCGTCCTTACAAGAAGAGACACCCGAGAGAAGTGCTGTTCATTCCCTCTCTCTCTGTCTCTTAGTCTCTCTGTTTCTCTCTGTCTCTCCCTCCCCCCGCCTCCTTCGTGTGTGCCCAGAGGAAAAACCAGGTGAGGACACAGCGAGAAGTGGCCACCTGCAAGCCAGGAAGAGGGCCCTCTTCAGAAACCAAATCGGCCAGAACCTTCGTCGCGGACTTTCTAGCCTCCAGAACTGTGAACATATAAATTTCTATTGTGTAAGCCACCCAGGATTTTATTATGGCAGCCCAGACTAACACAGATACTTACTCTAGTTTTACAGACAAGAAATTAGCTCAGAAAGTTGACATGGAGTCTTAAAGGATGAGTGAGAAACTAACAAGCAGTTAGGGGAAGGGAACACTTTTCATCCAGCAGTGCGAGGGCTTAGAGGTGTAGAGAGAGGCTGTACGTTCGGAGAGCAGGCTAGTACCTGGGGGTGAGGACTTGGGACGCCATCCTAAGGCAACCAAATGCTTTGAATAAAAAACGGGGGCATATGGTTTGGCATGAATATGTAAATGGAGTCTAATTCTGGGAAATCCAAGTTTTGAGGGTGCAGCCTGTATGCCAGGAGTGGGTGGCACAAACTCAAAAGACCTCAAACCTGAGAATGTCAGTGGGATCCACCCCGTGAGCGATACCTGAGGCTCTCGTCACTTGAACACATAAAGAACACATATTATGAAGACAACCAAAGGGGTAGGTGAGAAATGCTGAACCACACGGTAGAATGAGTAGAGCTTCCTGAGCCATCAACGCAGTGCAGAAAATCAGCTTCTACTATTCACAGCTAATCTCTCCTCCATGGTAACTGGGATACGCCACATCATTTTCCTCTTTCTTTCTACTGCTTTCTGTGCTAACCGCAAATCTACTTCTTACTCTCAGGAAGATCTACAAGCGACATCCCGAGGTCCCAAGCTGGAAAATGATGAAAGAAGAGTCTCAGCATCTTTGCCCTCACCTGTCTTCCACTGGCTGACTTTCTTGTTCTCACTGGCCCTGTCTTTTTCTGCCCTTGAATAAATGTATGAAGGGACAACTTACCTCCCATGCAGATGGGCACCTCTATTTCTCTGGGCAGCCACAGTGAGACTCTTGAGTGGGGTTTAGAAGAAAATGACATCTGGGCTGTTTCCTTAAAAGCTTCTCCCCAATACATCAAGTCCTCTAAATGATAATTGCTGACTTGGTCCTGTTATCAACCTCCCCCTCCACCCCCCAAGCAGCTGGGCTTAAAATTTATCTGCTGATTGCCTCCCTGTGTGTGTGTGGGGAGGGGGTGTTGGCTTTTTAACTCTCCCAACCCCGGTAACAGTGCACATTTTTATGTATACAGGCACGTACACACACACACGTGCGCACGCATCTATTTATTTAACGCTATGTGCAAGACAGTGAAGGCCTCGTAGGAAATGATCACTGCCCTCAAGCAGGAAAAGTGTGTGTGCAAATATGTGAAAAACGAATTTGCAAAGCAAGAGTTAAATAATACCAGCACCAATGGAAGAGATAATCCCTCAGACAGAGATAGCTCAATCTTTAATAAAGCTGTCCCCCCACCCGACATGGATGCTCATGACAGCTCCGAGAAATGCTCAAAGCAAAGATGGCAGACCAGAGAGGGATGGAGGGGTTGAGCTACTGGGATCCTTAGCATGAAAGGAAGATTGGCCTTTCAAAGCCATCAGCAAGAACAAACGTTTCATTTGTAGTCCTGGCAGCCTGTCTGTACCAAATAAACAGCTTAAACAAGTAGACCTTTATTCTGATAGTTTTAAAATGGGAGTGGTGTTGATATACCCAGTGTCTGACTTTTGCAAAAATCACACCATTTGAGCTCTAGAGCACTCTACTCCCCGTCTCTGGGGTAAATTGACTTTTAAATGAACGTAGCTAAACAACCACATCTCTGCCAGCAGGCAGGCTAAGAAGCGCGCCTGCCTCCTACATGGCCGTGTCAGTTTCTGAAGGCGTTTCTGTGACTGTTTTCAGACCATAGATCTTGAACCCTTTCCTATCCCAGCAGACATGAGAAAGCAAATGGGGACAGATCCTGGCGAGAGCAGACTCAAAGCCAAGAAGCCAGATTGGGCATCCTCTGATCCAGGACTCAAGGAATACCAAGAAAGCAATCCTTTTTCCTTTTCACTTACCTTTCACACAAAAAGGAGAGGACTGAGCACTCAGAGTGGAGGTCCCAGCCTGTGCCTAGGGACTCTCGGGCATAAAGGCTGCTGGCCGGACTCTCACAGGAAGGATGTTGGTCACTATATCCATCCATTGCCCATCCGTCATGGAGCCACCAAACATTTCACAAGCCCCTCCCACCACAGGCTTCTTACTGTGCTGGATGCTCTCAAGGCGGAGGTAGAAATGAATCTGATGAGTCCCTGCTGTCAAGGACCTCACGCATACACATGTAGGGACATAGCTAATGTAACACCTGCAAAGCCGTCTCTTTAAAACTTATGACTCCAGGGCTTCCCTGATGGCGCAGTGGTTGAGAGTCTGCCTGCTAATGCAGGAGACACAGGTTCGAGCCCTGGTCTGGGAAGATTCCACATGCTGCGGAGCAACTGGGCCCATGAGCCACAACTACCGAGCCTGTGCGTCTGGAGCTTGTGCTCCGCAACAAGAGAGGCCGCGACAGTGAGAGGCCTGCACGCCGTGATGAAGAGTGGCCCGCGCTCACCGCAACTGGAGAAAGCCCTTGCACAGAAACGAAGACCCAACACAGCCAAAATAAATAAATAAATAAATTTATAAAACTTACGGCTCCAAAGCACGATGAAGTCAGACAGACCCAGGTGAAGCCCAGCTCTGCCACTCACTAGCTTTGTCTTCTTCAGCCTCAGATTTCTCACTGGGAAACTTTCAAGTCAAGTAAATGAAACTTGAAAACAATCCTGTGTGTGAAATCTCCCAGCACACAGTAGGTGCTCAGTAAATGTTAGCTCCCGTCCTTCTTCCCATTAGATGATTACTGCGAGCCTAATACCAGCCTATAAGACTGAAAGTGGAGATGGCAATATAACGGATCCTGATGGGAGTGGGAAAGACCTTTCCCCTTTACCCAAGAATTTCATTCTTCTACTATGTAAAAGAGGTTGCTGGCCCCCTCCTGCCCAAAGCATTCAGCTTCCCTGCTCCTTCTGGCTTCTTAGCCACGTAACCCCAGCACCTAGACACACGGTGGACATCAGCAAGTGTTCCGTTAAACAAGGTCCCACCAGGATTTCCCAAGTCAATAACAGCTTCTGCATCTTTCTGGTGGCTGTATTGCTGTGTTCCTTTCTCAGCAATCCCAATGTGTTTTTTAGGATAGAGGCTCACCTGCTATAAAGATCCAAACATGAGAGAGAAATATATTTCCAACATGTAGACAGTTGAGGGAAGGTAGTGCTTTTTTATTGGGCACTTAGTATACTCAAGGCGTCATGCTAACAGTAATATGTGGTATCTAATTTAATCCTCCTAACAAGAGATGATGTGTGGACTGAATGTGCGTGTCCCTGCCAAATTCATGTGTTGAAGCTCCAACTCCTAGTGTGGCTATATTTGGAGATGGGGCTTTCCAGGAAGTAAATAAGATTAAATAAAGTCATAAGGGTGGGGTCCTGATCCAATAGGATTAGTGTCCTTATAAGAGGAGACACAGAGAGCTCACACTCTCTGCCATATGAAGACACAAGAGAAGGTGGCCATCTACAAGCCAGGAAGAGAACTCTCAGCAGAAACCAAATCAGCAGCACCTTGATCTTGGACTTCCAGTCTCCATAACTGTGAGAAAACAAATTTTTGTTGTTTTAGCCACTCGGTCTACAGTATTTTGTTTTGGCAGCCCAAGTAGACCTAAGATGGATGATAGTTATTCTAGTTTTACAGGTAATAAAAATAAACATAGGAAGGTGATTTGACTTGCTGGGGTCACACAGCAAAGCCAGGATTTGGGCCCAGATTTGCCACCCTTCCCAAGGCCAGTGCTCCTTGTACTGTCCTCCAGCCACCTCTTTTGATAGCCACATGTTTTGTGGTGAAAGTGTTGTTAGAATCCTGCAGTTTGACGTCTAGGGCAGCATATCCCAAAGAGAACCCTGGGGAGACCTATCTCTGTAGGATGTACTATGATTCAGTTGTGTCCTCCAAATAAGACATGCTGAAGTCCTAACCGCCAGTACCTTAGAATGTGACCTTATTTAAAAATAGGTCTTTGCAGATTCAACCAAGTTAAAATGAGGTCATCAGGGTAGTCCCTAATCCAATATGACTAGTGTCCTTTTAAAAAGGGGAACAGAGACAGACACACCCAGAGGGAAGACAGTGTGAAGAGATGCAGGGAGAACATTCTATGCAGATGGAGGATTGGAGTGATGCATCGACAAGCCAAGGAACACCTGAGGTTCCCAGAAGCTGGGAGAGAGGCTCGCAACACGTCCATCCCCAGCACCTTCAGAGACATCATGGCCCTGTCAACACCTTGATCTGCTTTCCAGTCTTTTCTGCTGATGATGGGCAGGTGGTGGGAACTCGACTTTAACTTCACCCAGTCACTTCCAACTTTAAACTTTGACTCTTTTGCATATATACTCAAATTTAGATTCTGCCCCTTCCCCTTATCCTCCCTAGGATATCTATGTATGAGGGCAGCTCAAGCCCAGAGGGAGAAGTTGGATACCTGTCCTCCCTAGTCCCTAGCTGTGCCGCCTAGTCCTTGAGCATCATGGCCTGGCATCCATGGGCTCCTCCTGCAACCAGGCCACACACCACATAGTCTCCTCATCATTGCCCCACCCCCAGGCCTCTTCTGGTTTATGATCCTCACATCAGGCCTGCTGGGCACCAGGGAACTCTTAGTCATAAGGCTTTTAAAATATGTAGTTTTCTGTATGCTGAGAACTACAAAACACTGATAAGAGAAATCAAAGAAGACCTAAATCAATGGAGAGATATACCATGTTCATGGATCAGAAGCCTCAATATTATTAATAAGTCAGTTCTTCTATAATTGATCTACTATAGATTCTGAGTGATAGTAATCCTATCCCAGCAGGCTCTTTTTGTAGAAATAAATCAAACATTTGTATGGAAATGCAAAAAAAAATTAAAATAATTTTGAAAAAGAAGAACAAAGTGGAAGGATTCACACTATTTGATTTTAAGACAATATAAAGTCACAGTAATCAAGACAGTGTGGTATCAATGAAAGAAAGACATATGGATGAGTGGAACAAAACAGAGAATACAGAAAGAGAACCAAACATGTATGGTCCATTGATGTTTTACTGAGGTGAAAAGATAATTTGTGGAGCAAGGTTAGTCTTTTCAACAAATGGTGCAAGAACAACTGGATATCCATACACAAAATTAAAAGAATCTCAACTCATACCTCACACCATATACAAAACTTAACTCAAGATATCAATATATCATAGACCTAAATGTAAAACCAACAACTATAAAACACTGAGAAGAAAAGATAAAAGAAAATCCTCCTGACCTGAGAATTAGGCAAGGTTTTTTTAGATAAGACACAAAAAGTAATAATCAAAACAGGAAAAAATTGAACTTCTTCAAGATTAAAAACTGCTCTTTGAAAGACACTT
Organism: Monodon monoceros; assembly: GCF_005190385.1. Classification (NCBI taxonomy): domain Eukaryota; kingdom Metazoa; phylum Chordata; class Mammalia; order Artiodactyla; family Monodontidae; genus Monodon; species Monodon monoceros. Next base: position 80,563,595 of record NW_021703775.1, read on the forward strand.
AAGAAAATGAAAAAAAAAACCATAAACTGAAAAAAAATTTTGCAAAACATATACATGATTTTAACAAATCTAAAATGTTCCTAAAATCTCAAAATTCACCAAAACAAGCCAATTTTTAAATCAGGCAAAATATTTGAACAGACACTTAAGAAGAAACATGGATGGTAAATAGCACATGAAAAGATGCTCAACGTCATTATGGAAATTCAAATTAAAACTATGAGATGCTACCACACTCCTATAAGAATGACTAAAATGTATACATATATACACACACACCTATATGGAGAGAGAGAGAATATTAAGTACTTGGAAAGATACAGAGCAATTGGGACTCACACACTGCTTGGGGGCAGTCACTTTGGAAAACAGTTCGGTAGTTTCTCAAAAAGTTCGACATACCCCTACCATATGATCTAGTCATTCCACATCTAAGTATTGATATTTTCCTAAGAGAAATGAAAGCATATGGCTGTAGAGTTGTACCTGAATGTGCATAAAAGCTGTATTCATAAAAGCTCCGAACTGGAAACAACCCAAATGTTCTTGAACGGGAGAATGGATAAATAAATTGTATTAGGCTCCTACCATGGACTCAGCTATAAAAAAATGAACTACTGACACATTCAACAACACAGATGAATCTTAAAAATATTATGCTAAGAGAAAGAAGTGAAACATGAAAAGCTACCGTATGCCTTCACTTATAAGCCATTCAGAAAAAGGCAAAACTCTAAGGACGGAAATCCAGAGGTTGCCAGGGGATGAGGGTGGGAGGAGTGACTGACTTCACAAGGGACAAGAGGGAACTTTTGAGGGTGAAGCAAATATTCTGTCTGGATCGTGACGATGTTTACACAACTGTATACGTTTGGCAAATCTCACAAAACTGTAAACCTAAATTTTATGACATGTCAATTACATCTTACTAAACCTGACTTAACATTTTTTATCATTATTATCATACTCAGAGATTGTTCTCTCTTTTTAAGCAGAAGTTTATCATTAAAAGAGAAAGGAAGCACTATTTATGCTAATTTCTTCTGATTAATACATGACTAAATACCATGCTTTTGTATAGAGAGAGCTATAAATAAAGAGCTACATCTCACTCACGTGGTACGTTCTGTACATCGCACCTGACAGGAAACTTTTAGAGTCACTGCTTCTAGAATAGTCCCTGCACAGAATCAAGGTGAGGAAAGTGGTCATGAGTGTTAATTCTCTGCTTCTGACCCACGTGCCCCTCACCACAGCTGGGGAAGGAAGCACGGTCACCGTTATTACTGTTTCCATCACATAAACAGAAAGATGCAAGAATGCAAAGATGAAGTTAGAGTTTGCTAAAGGTCATGTGGCAGGTTGGTGGCAAACCCTGAACTTGAATCCACATCTTTTTACCACAGAGGAAATTGTAAATTTTCCTTAATCTTCTCCCCAGAAATAACAAAGTGAAAAAGTGTGGGGTGGGAGCTATAGACAGAGGTCTAAGCCCAGCTGAGGGGAAATGGATGAGCAGGGAGAAAACCTGTTTACCAGTGGGCTATTTTGGGTGCTTTCCACAGACCAGCTCAGTCGATGTGACAGCGCCACCCACATCTCAGCCCGGAGCCCGTTAGGTGGCGTGGGCCCAGGGGTGACAGGAGCTGGGACACGCCACCTGCTGTGCTTCTGCAGCCTCTCTGCTCTGATGGGCCCTGAAGTGGAAAAAGCTCCTCTGGGGACAGACCACCTGGACCCGAATCCTGCTCCAGCCCACATTCCCTGTGGGGTCCTCGGGGCCCAGGACAGAGGGCAGGCCTGGAGAACCTTCCCGTGTGGATAAGCTGACTCCTATGTCCCCACTCTGCGGACCTTCCCTTTCCGCACGGGGGGGGAGCAGAACTCCACTGTCGGCCCCCGGAGGCCTCCCCTATGTCACCCCACCCCTCGGTTGGCTGCACCTTGTTCATCCCAGGCAACATTTCTGCTAGTGAGCTGCTCTCTCCACCAGCTCTGTGGGGTCATTAAGGGGCATTTTCGAAAGAGTTCTGAGGAAAAAAAATAAGTTCAGTGGGAAATTCTGGGCTAAACAAAAGAGTTATGGGTTGAATTGTCCCCCAAAGATGCATTGAGATCCCGACCCCCAGTGCCTCAGAATGTGACCTTATTTGGAAATAAGCTTGTTGACGTAATTAGTTTAAGATGAGGTCATTCTGGAGCAGGGTAGGGCCTTAATCCAATACGACTGGTGTCCTTATAAGAAGAGGAGAGACGCTCACACAGGGAGAAGACGACCACGAGGCAGAGACTGAAGGGCTGCCGCTGCCGAAGACCGCCAAGGATGCCAGCAATGCCGGAAGCTGGGAGAGGCGGGAAGGGTGCTTCCCTGTGGATTCCACAGGGAGCACAGCTCTGCTGACACCTTGATCTGGGACTTCCAGCCTCCAGAACTGTAAGGGAAGACATTTCTGTTGTTCTAAACCACCCAGTTTGTGGTACTTTGTTACGGCAGCTTAGGGAAACTGGTACACCAAGTTCAAAATAATTCTGTACTTCTCAGTGACTTTAATAAGCTGACCTGCAAGAATGTCCAAAAAGGAGGAAATAAGCCTCATTTTCTCAATGGATTTTTACCACAGAACTCTTTGGGAAAGAGGGATCTTCAGGACTCACCTGTGGTCCCCCAGGGAGATGACGTAGGAAGAGGGACCAGGGGGCCCACACAGCCTGGGCGCACCTCCAGGCATGACGCTCCCTCCCACGGGTCCACCGCCAGTCCCCACAGAGCCCTGCTCCTGGTCAGTGAAAGAAGGAAGGAAGGACTGAGCGCCCCTGACTGGCGGTGGTATCATCCTACTGATGCGTGACTGACGCTCCACCTCCGGGGGCTCACCCCGAAGGGAGGCACCACAGGACATTTGCTCGCCTCTCTGGCCTCACCTCCCACCCTCCTTACCCCTTGCACACCAGAGCTTTAGTTATACGACACTAAAATGCACCGTGCTTTCTCTCCTCTGGGCCTTTGCACGTGCTGCCCCTGCTGTCTAGAATGACCCCCTCTCCCACCCAAACCCACCTTCTGTCCCTGGGTGGGTTACCACTCATTCTTTGAGGCCAAGGTCAGGGCCTAGGGAAGCCCTATCCCAGCACCTTGCAGAGGGCCCTACCGCAGTCCTTACCCCTGGTCTCCAGCAAGGGGTGGCCGCAGCCAGAGTGGGACCCAGTGCAGAGAGATGGGCCTGTGTCCTCAGGTCCAGTTCAGTGTGGCCTCCTGGCTCTGACCTTGGGCCCTCACTTTACCTCTCCAACTTTCTGTTTTCTCATGTATAAGCAATACTCTTTGTCAGACTTTCATGAAAATAAAATAATATATGAAAGGTGCCAGACATTTAATCAGATAAATAAAAGAGCACTGTTTTTATTTTGATGTTTGTCCAGGGCATGTCTTGCCAGCTAGACTGTGAGCCACTTGAGGGCAGGACAGTGTGTGTCCTTCCTCTTCGAGTCCCAGCCCCTGGCACAGCCCAAATCACAGAAGCCAGTGTTCCCAACCCAACCAGAGAGCAATCGCCGCTGGGGCACAGCAGGCTGCCGGCCATGCTGTCAGCCCTTCCTCCTGCTGTTTCACAACCTGCCCCGGGGACTTAGGTGCAGCATTGCCTGCCTGGCCGCTCCTGAGGCACCCTTTACACCTTTCCCCGTGGCCCAGAGCCTGGCGGCTGCGGAGCACAGAATGGTGGTGAGTCCCGGGGCATGAATCAGCACTCGGGGGTCAACCCCAGCTCCCCGCATTACATCCACACCCACTTCTCACCCATCAGCAGAGCAGAGCAGGCAGCACTTCCTGTCTCAGAAAGTCCTTGTCATTTACCAAAGCAAGTCGAAAACTGCTATAGCAGATCGCACTGAAAGGACGTGCCTGGGAAGGAGGTGAGTTGAGGAGCTACACTAACCACTTCAGGGCCCCACTCTGTGTGGGAAGAGGTGCTCTCTCCTTAATGCTGTAACTCTTTCCATTTTCCAAATTTATATAACATACTGATAAAAAACATACAAAAATGTGCATTCGTTAAACAGATATTTGAGCATCTTTTAGTCACCAAGCTCTGCGGAAATCATGGGGACAAACATTTTAAAGTCCTACACTTAAGAAATATATCAGTTAAGGTACAAGCTAGGTGGCTAGAACAAAAATTCTCCAAATACAAGGCCCAAACCATATAGCAGTTTATTTTTCTCTGTTACAAAACTTCAGAGATGAATTCTACTCCACAGGGTCATTCAGGGAACCAGGTTCCTTCTGTGTTTTTTCTTACTGTGGTATAACTTACGTACAGTAAAGCACAGAACTCTTAAGAGGGCAGCTCATTTAATTTTTATATGTGTATACACCTGTGTAACCGGCACCCGGATCAAGATACAGAATATTTCCAGCATCCAAGGCCCTCCTGTCTTACTGCTTTGTCACACTCAAGGGTGTTATCGTCATACTATGGTCAAAATTCACTCAGATCATCACCTGCACGTTCCAGCCCAGAGGACAGGCAGTAGGAGGATGGGGTGGGGTTGAGGGGAGGCACACAATCTCCTAATACAAATGTGATCTGGAAATTGTACACATCACTTCTGTGCATACTCCATCGGCTACTTCTTAGTCATATGGTCACATGGGCTGCAAGAGTAGCTGGGGAAAATTGCCTTTATTTGGGTAGCCACGTGTGCCAAAAAAATTTCGTGAGGTTCTATTACTAAGAGGAAGAAATGGAGAATGGATCCCAGGTGTGGAAGTAAGCAGGTAAGTAGGCAGACAGCACACATACCTGGTCCTCTGGAGCCTGTTTATCGAGGGGACCCATGGAGTCGTAGCAGGGCATCAGAATCTGGGGGAGGGATGGACAGTGGCCCTTGGGCTGTGAGGCTTTTTAGCTGCACAGTTAGAGGCGTGCTGGTTCCTCCTGAGCCAGATCAGAGACTAGGATCCAACATCAGTATATGTCACGGTGGGATACTGGCTCCATCTCAGCATCCATGGTTAGGACACCACCAGCCCCTCCATTACAGCTTTTATGGCATGGCCACCTCAGGAACCTACCAGAATCGACCGCCTCAAGCTCATGGCTTTTGCTAGAGTCTCCATGAGTTTTGCAGGAGATCGACGTACAAAAAATCAATCTAGGACAAACGTACTCCTACCTGTAAAGAGGGCAATTAGCAGTGAGGGTCACAACAGGCTCACACTCTAACAGAAGCTGTCAACAAGCCAAAGCAAAGTCAGCACGACAGAAGCTCGAGTGGAAGTCTAGGAGCGCCCTGTATGGAAGGCTGTCAGTGCAGAGAGAAAACGCTTCAAGTGCGTCATAAGGAAAGAGGGGGCTTTTGAGTGCACGGGGGAAATGACATGCATGGCAGGGGGAACAGCATGGGCAAGGCAGCAAGAGGTGTGACGGTGGGTATAATAAGTCCCTCAACAAACACACAAACGAGCAAAGATGAACTGTACGTAGGGGAAGAAACACAATAAAAAGAACCTTATGCTAACATAGGTTTATTATAGTAAGCATTAAATTTACCAGGCTCTAACTTTCCTGGAAGTCAAAGCGTACAGGAAATTCGCCAGATTATATAACTTTCAGTGCCTGATCTAAGTAAGGACACAAGCTTGTCAAGAATTATATCTTCCAAAAGTGTTACCTGGCATATACTTGGTTTTAACATTAAAAGGAATCCAAAATTATAAGCAAGATGGGTAGAATTTGTCCACTGTGATATCTTAGGAAGTCTTTGCAACCTACGTATGTTAGGGGTAGCAATAAATAATACAATTCTAAACAGCATCCAGCATGGAACCATATTACAGATAACTGGATGCCTAACCACACCTTGACTCTGCTAACATGTAAATTATTTAGGGTTTAGTCTACACTGCTGTGTCAGAGGCCCCCAAATACAGGGACTTAAAATAGACACGTGTTTCTCTTTCACATAACGGTCTGAATGCGGGCAGTGGGCCAAGACTGGCAGGTACCTCTGCTCAGTGAGGTCCTTTAGGGACCCAAATTCCTTGCCTTGTGCTCTGCCATCCCCGAGGCTGTCATCACTATCTACATGGTGAACCCTGGCCCCTCAGAACCCCCTCAACGTCCCAGCCCAGGAAGGGTGGAAAGAGTGAGCAGGGCAAGCGGCTTACATACTTAAAAAAGTACATTGATCTTCTAGAAAATACAAACTAGTAATATAAAAATAGTAATCTGGGCTTCCCTGGTGGCGCAGTGGTTGAGAGTCCACCTGCCGATGCAGGGGACACGGGTTCGTGCCCCGGTCCGGGAAGATCCCACATGCCACGGAGCGGCTGGGCCCGTGAGCCATGGCCGCTGAGCCTGCGCGTCCGGAGCCTGTGCTCCGCAACGGGAGAGGCCACAGCAGTGAGAGGCCCGCGTACCGCAAAAAAAAAATAATAATAAAAATAAAGTAAAAATAGTAATCTGGTTTCAAAATCATAATAATTTGGAAATGGCACGCACCACTTCCTTTCCCATCCTATTGGCCGAAAGTTAATCATATGGACACAGTTAGCTGCAAGGGAAGCTAGGAAATGTGGTCTGTGGTTAGGTTTAGGGTTAAGGTTGACATAAGCCTGCTTAAAACTCAGGGGCTCCTGTTGCCAAAAGAAAGAAGGGCAGCTCGCAGCCTCCGCCCCAGCATCTAAATACAGGTGTTCACAGAGATAAAGTAACCGAAGAACAAAGGAGTAGGAGCTCACTAAGGCAGTAAGCCCACCAGTCCCAAGGCTTTTCTATTTCTTCCAAAGGAAACATCTGTTTGTTGCTGACCCTCACTTATGGGTGAGGAGGAGAGAGGATCGGAACAATTCAGGGAGGCCTCCATAAACTCTCCAGGCAACAGTTCAAACTTCTACTCTATTAAGCCCTCTGCCAAGATAAAGGCCAACCTAAGCAGGTAGTCAAGGTGACAAACTTATGTCCCCTTTTCTTGCTTTTGCCAAATCTGGGTGATGCCAAATCTGGCCTCACGCCACCTGATCCATCCCTTGCGTTCTGCAGACTATGAGACCCTCAGCACCACCAAGAGGGTAGAAACTTGCAGTCGCTGTGCATACGTAGTATCAGCAACCGAGGCTCCTCGTTCCCGGACGGACACGTGTTTGTTATACATGGAATGCTCTTCCCCACTGTCAGAAGGACGGGGGTTAGGAGTGGCTCAGTGACTCGTGGAGACCCACAGTGGCTGCCCCGAGGACACAAAAACAGGAGAGGATCGATCGAGAGGGCTCGCGTAGCTGCAAGCTGGGCTGGCATGTGATGAGGCTCCGCGGACTTAGGGCAGGAATGCCGGCACTCTCCCACCCGGGGCCCCTCCCCTGGAAGGGATGAGCCCGAGGGACCTGCGGGTGACCCTGCTGGAGGACACCGTCTATGCCGCAGCAGGCCCCCGCCAGGTGGGTCTGGACCCAATACCAGAGACACAAGCCTTTGTGATAATCTGGTTCACGTCTCCCTTCTCCCCAAAGGCTCTAAGTTCCGTAAGAGCAGGGGCCATGCCTGTCTTTTGCACTGTTATGTCCCTCGTGCCTGGCACATAGTAAATGCTCAGTAAATCTTTGTGGACTGACATCCTCCCAACTCAGGGCTCACCTGGAGCCACGGTGCAAGAACATTTGTTGGGTATCTGCTACCTGCTGAGAACTGAATTAGGTATTTCACCATGTGGTATCTTAGCTCATCTTAACAACCTCGACAGGTATTATTATCCTCATTAGGATGGAACAGAGCCTGGGGCCCCTCCTAGACACTGTGTTCTCGTCTCAGGATTACAGGCTTCCAGAATGGGGAGCAGAGGCAGACTCTAAAGATAGCTCAACTTCTTCAATGCGCAGTCAGTCCCCTGCCTAACCCTTACACAAGCTCTGGGAGCTATGATCCCATTTTCCACACTTTAAAGAAGAGGAAACAGGCTCGGAAGGATTAATAACTTACCCAAGCCCCTCAGCTACAGGCACCGGCGCCGGGTTTGAACCCAGATCATTCTGACTCCTAAGCCCCAGCTCCTTCCACCTACGTGGACTGCTCAACACTTGTCCTTGGCTGTGGCCTGAATTGTGTCCCTCCCCCAGAATTCATGTGTGGAAGCCCATGTAACTGTACTGGAGACGGGGCCTTTAAGGAGGTGATGAAAGTTAAATGAGGTCATAGGGTGGGCCCTGACCAGATAGGACTAGTGCCCTAATAAGAAGAGGAAGAGACACAGGCACCCTCTCTCCATCATGTGAGGACACAGCAGGAGATGGCCATCTGCAAGCCAGGAAAAGGGTCCTCACCAGAAACTGACCGTGCTGGCACCCTGATCTCAGATTTTCAACCTCCAGTACTATGAGAAAATAATTTCTGGTGTTTAAACGAGCCAGTTTAGGGTATTTTGCTATGGCAGCCTGAGCAGACTAATACAAGACTTTTCTAACACCAGATAGCTCAGAGTTCAATGGAGCAACCTCATAAGGATTGTCTTCCTCGTTGTTCAATATTTTAGGGGAAAAAATTGCTTTAATATCTCCCAAGGACATCACAGAGTGTATAAAAGAACTGGGAATTGCTGTAGCGCCAGGCCTGCTGGTTTAACTTCCTCATAAAGAATTTATGAGGCACAAGTACTCCCCGGGAGCTTCCAGAAACTCTTAAAGAATTTATGGGGCACAAGTACTCCCCGGGAGCTTCCAGAAACTCTTAAAGCAATTCTTCCCAGTCTGAAGATACTGCCTTGTAAACGCCTGGCGCTCATCACTCCTCTCCAGGGGGCAACTGCCCTTTCCCTCTGGAAGGCATCTGTTCTACCAAGAATCCCTCACACCTTCCCAGTTGACACAGAGTGTTCAGAAGGCCGAGGAGGTGGAATGGCATCTGCCCATTTCCCAGGAGGGAAGATGGAGTTCGATGGGGGGCAGGTCCCCAGACTTACTGAGTAACAGTCCTTGAACTCCAGCCAGGGTCTTCCGACATGAAAACCGGCTCCCATGTCAAAGTACAATGTAAGAAAGTACATCTGAATAAACTGTGTTAAATACGTGAATCGATTCATGGGCAAACAGTTACATTCAAAATGACAACTAAATAATTAGAGCTGTTTGAACACCGTGTCAGCCAGAGAGAGAAGTTACACAAAGATAAAGAGGAGTGAGGGACGGACGAAGGAGGAGGTGGAAAAGGGGAGACGTGCATTTTCCTCTCTCTGTTCATCTGAGGCTCCTTCAGTCCCCCTTCCAATTCAGTCCATCCAGCAGTTATTGACGGAGGCCACGGGCCAGGCACGGGGCGAGGAAGGGCTGAGACTCAGAAATGACTCCATTGAAGCCCCCTCGAGGCTCATTACACTCTGTTACGTCTCCACTAAATTGTGCAGAGCAAAGCAGCCTCTGGGAGTGGGAGGGTCTTGTCTCTGGGCTAAGCCAGCAGTCTGTCACCATCAACACGTGACATGAGAGTTCAGGGTCCTCCAGTGCTCTGATCGCACCCCCTTGGGGACACGGCAGGTTTGCCAGTAAACTCCAAGTTAGGGCTTCCACTAACTTCCTGTGTCTCATTTATGCCTCCTAACACCCTTAAGAAGAAGGTATTGTAACCAGCTCTTTTTTTACAGAAAAGGAAAATAAGGCTCAGGGAGGCTAATTAACTTGCCCAAGGTCAAGTATCTAGTGAGTGACCAAGCCAGGTTTGAACTCAGATCTTCCTGGCTCCAAATCCATTGCTCCTGCCACCCTTCCAAGTTGCCTCCGGTCCTGTGTCCGATCCCTTATTTATACATGCATATGTAGGTCTAACTTGGCACTTAGAGTCCAGACAAATTTGGAGCTGGGCACAACTCAAATTCACCCTGACCCTGAGTGTGTGAGCAATGCATACCCTTGGAAGGAAACTATTTACACCTGTTTCTGAGGGGGATCTAAAACCAGGGAAGTAATGCCTGAGAATGAGCCTTGTAAATTTCTGAGCCACCCAAATGTGGGTTGATGCCAAGGTCAAGGTCCCTCGCTCTGTGTCTGCCAGCAGGAAGCAAGACTGGGAGCCCAAGTTCACACCACAAGGCCTCCTTGAGCTCTTACCAGACCCTTCCCTGGGGGAGAGTCCCCCACCCTGGTCCCTTCCACATCCCACCATAACCAAAAGCCTCCACTTCTCCATCAACAAAAACATAACTTAAAATACATTTGATGACTCACAGCACAGAATAGAAAGGCATCCCAGTGTCCTAGCGGGTATTGGCTCTGCCAAAGCAAATCCTCATGGCTTTCCGCAGCACCACACGCTTCTTCAAAAGCGAAAAATGATTTTAGCCATCTCAGTAGATGGTAAACCAGAAATGGAGTTTCAGATCTACATTTTGAAGTGTTTCATAAAGCATTCCTCTGGAAATAGAAATGAGTTTGCTTTTTACCACAATGCATGAACTAGCTCGTTTCTGAGCTCTTTGAGTGATCCAATTTTTTTCATGGATGTGGTACAAGGGGGGAATGCGTGAGATTTATATGTAATTCTCTTACAAATGCTTTTCCCCCAATGTCTAATTATCCCATTCAAACCCAAGTACATTGTCTTCTAAGTGGTTTCATAACAGAATTGCTTCATGAACTCTGATCCATGCTCAGGAATCAAGCAAAAAAATGACAAAAAAGATAGAAAAACAAGCAGCTGCAGACACGTGCACATCTGGGTTCTAAACACTCATGGACTTGGCAGCTGAGGTCGTGCTATCGAAAAGCCATTACTGGGAGTCCTTTGGTTGCGAAGGCCTTAAAAGGATTGTCCTACTGCCTCTGTCTCTCCCCTTCCTTACAGAGGCCATCCTTGGGAGGCCATCGGTCACTCCCATCCATTCTCTCCTTCTTTCTTCCCACCGTGAGCAAACTGGGGCTCCACTCTCCTGGATAATAAATGCACAGAACTGGGAAGACGTCTTGGAGCCCTCCCTCCTGCCCCTACATCCTGTCCGTGACTATGGCCCATTTAGATTTCTTTTCCATCTCATGCATAGAGGCATCACTGTGTCTCTCCACTTTGTCTGCAATGAGAAAATAAAAACCTGGAGAGGAGAAATGACTTGACTAAGGTGACATCAACTAAGGGGCCAAACCAGGACTAGGATGCAGGCACTTCAGCTCCGCACCTCCTTCACTCCCCGGTAGCCCTCACGTGGATGCCCGCAGACTCCCAACTGGTCTTCCTCTTTCACAACTCCCTCAACTCACCTGTCCCACCACAGCCTCGACAATGATGTCTCAGCCTCCCACTGGAACCCCTTCAAAGTCTTCCCAGGCCAAATAAAGTCCCCGATCTTTCACCTGGCATTTGGGGACCTGACGATTCACACTCGCTCTACCCTTCCCACTACTTTGGACACAAACTTCCAAATGGGTGATCCTCCAGCCCACCCTGCTTTTGGCCACCCCCAATCTCATCCCCTTGCAACTCAAACAACCAGTCAGCATCCCCCCCCCACCGCCCTCTGTGGCCCCTCCCCGGCCAAGTCGCCCCGACAGTGCAGTGCTGGACACCCCTCACAGCACCTGTGGTCCTCTGCTACCTGGCAGAGTCCACTGTGGGCATGCATCCTCTCCGCCGGGCTGCCAGAGTAAGAGCCACAACCTAACTATTTTTGTATAACGTTCCCTTTGAGCCCAAAGCTTAGCACAAACCAGACATTTAGCAATCAGGCACTTAATAAAGGTGAATAAAGTGTCAGTCCTTTTTAAGAGTGATAGCTTTCTGCATAGTAACTTCCTCCAAATTGGTGATCATTGTCTATACTGTGAAGGATTTCCGACTGAAAGAGTTTCTGACACAAGTCTACCCTCCGAAGGTGCTGAGTAGGACAAGACTTGTGCTTCAACGGTAAGACCCAAGCTGAGGACCCAAGCTAAGAGCTTTTGCAGAGAGTCACCAGGGAGTCCCCCACGCAAGGGGGTGCAGATACCTCCCACTAGGGATCCCCAAGTCAGGAGAACCAGCCTTGCCCCCAGTGACTTCCCCACCAGCTCTTCTACTATGGAGAAACTGGACTGGGGGTGGGGGAAGTTGAGGGACAAACGTCCAGGACCAGGGGGCTCACAGCCCAGCGGAACTGGAAGGACACATCTGAAGAGAGCCCAACGGCACAGCAGGGGGCCGTAGGCGCAGTCAAAGGGATGCAAGATGATCCCTTTGACTGCACCTAGATGAACAAGACACTACCAGATGGAGGGGGCCTGGCTTCGAGAAGAGGAGACCTCTCAGAGCCAGACCAAGGGCTTTCCACCCTTCCACTTGGCCATCACCAGCAACGTACCTCCTCGTGGCCATCAAATAGGCTCCATCCCATGCAAAGGGACGCAGGCCTAGAGGAGGGGCATTGCCTCCTGGTAATTTCGTTCCTTAGAGAACTTCCGCCCCGCAGACTTATCCCACCTCCACTGGCCGAGGCTGGGTCACATTCTGCGTTTCAACAATCACTAGCAAGGGGGACAGAATTATCACCACAACTAATCAGCCTCAACTCCCTGGGAGGCCCCCCACCTGAACAAAATTGGGGTTCAGTTGGTGAGGAAGAAGGGGGGTAGTAGCCGTATCAGCTACAAAAATAGAACCTCAGCCCAACATACTCAAACCTTCCCAGTTGCCTCGATCTCACAGCCCTCTCCTGTAGGGTAACAGGACTTCAGCCGGGAGAGGCAGCATGTGGGCTATCAACGGCCTCAGAAAAACCTGGACTTTCCATTCAGTTCTGAAACCTGAGAGTCATCTGGCATTGGGCAAGTCACTTAACCTCTCCGAGAATGTTTTGTCACCTGAAAAATGGGGCTTACCCAGCTACGGTAAAGATTTGCTGAGGAACGGTCTGTGTGCTCTGTAAAATCTTATCCCATGTAAAGGGGCCTCCTTGCCTGCTCCTCAAAACAGTGTAAAAGATGATTGTGACACAGGATGCAGTTGGCTGGCTGGCACCAGTGGTGGCTATTTTGGGAGGAGTGGTTACCAAGAAACACGAGGCTCTGGTAACCTTGACAACTATAGGTAAGACAGCATGATGGTGCATCGACTTTCTGGATTCCATTCTTATCTCCTCCTAACCAAGCTTGGTGTCTGGTGATTTGTCTGTCGGATGCAGCACCTGCCAGGGCCGAGCAGGGCCTAGCATCAGCTTGGCTAGGCTACTTTTAGACAAAATGGTCCGGACGGGCTCTGGAAGGACACAGACAACTCCCCGCGTCTAAGGTCTTTGTGGAAAGTGCCCGTTTTCCGCCTCGCTCCTTGCGGTCCTTGACACCATCCCATCCTCACTCCAGAAGTCCAGACTACACCAAACACTGTGTGTGGGAGCAGGGACTGCACAGAGTCGACTCTGGTTAGCAATTACAAGCTCAGACAGCAGCTATAAGGTGCAGGCAGGGCTGCCCAAGAAGAGGCAACTGTGATGCTCCCTTGTAAACTCAAAGTGTTTGAACCGCTGCTTTCATTGAGTAGGTATAGAAGATATTAGTAGATATAAATAGACATAGAAGCATATTTATAACCAGTGTGTAGCGTGTAAAGGCGACCAGGGCTACAGGCGCCCACATACCCACAACCCAGCTTAAGAACCAGAATGTGGCTGGCACCTTGGCAGCAATTTTAGTAAAAATTATATCATTTTTCTCAACCTTGGCATTACATACTTTTAAATTTATTTCTATGCACTTATTATTATTTATACTCTAAGTGCTATTTTTAATATCATTCTCTTTAATAGACTGTTGGAGTATTAAAGTGCATTTGACTTTATCCTGCCTTTCCTCTACAAACTGTATGCCTGCTTGTTGAGGACAAGGTTATTTTTACCCCCGTATTCTAGCTGATAATTGAGGGAATTATAGAATTAAACTATCACCATTTCACAATTCCTAATGGATTAATGGATATAAGTAATGATCATCAATAACCACTGACATCCCCCCAAAATAAAGAACCAGTCATTATGTGCCCCTTAATTGAAGAGTACAAGAATATCCTATGAATGAAAAAGAAAATGAAAAAGAAAACAATAAACAAACAAAAGTATAAAAACTTTAAAAAAAAAAAAAGAATACCCTATGAAGTAGCCTTGCCTAAAAAAATTTAGTCTAAAACTGATCAAGCCTTTAGATCCAATTAATAATTTACAGGAAAAACAGAGTATAGAAGAACATGTAAAACGCCACGGGCATGCAATAGGCAAAATCCACAACAAACAAACCAGTTTGTTCGACAAATAAATTGCGGGCAATTGCGGGCTTCCCTGGTGGCGTAGTGGCTGAGAGTCCGCCTGCCGATGCAGGGGACACGGGTTCGTGCCCCGGTCCGGGAAGATCCCACATGCTGCAGAGCGGCTGGGCCCGTGAGCCATGGCCGCTGGGCCTGCGCGTCCGGAGCCTGTGCTCCACAACGGGAGAGGCCACAACAGTGAGAGGCCCGTGTGCCTCAAAAAATAAATAAATAAATAAATAAATAAATTGCAAGGAAAAATAAGAAACCACAGAGACGTATCTATAGATTACAAGAGACCCAAGAGACACATTATCAAATCACAGTGTGAGTCGAACAAACTATATGTATGAGAATTGGAGAAATTTGAACTCTGACTACTACCTAATAAGGATTCATTGTTAACATCAGTTTTTAAGTGTAATAATGGTATTATGATTATATTTTTAGACTGTCTCTACTGCTCCCACACACAGTGTTTGGTGTAGTCTGGACTTCTGGAGTGAGGATGGGATGGTGTCAAGGACCGCAAGGAGCGAGGCGGAAAACGGGCACTTTCCACAAAGACCTTAGACGCGGGGAGTTGTCTGTGTCCTTCCAGAGCCCGTCCGGACCATTTTGTCTAAAAGTGGCCTAGCCAAGCTGATGCTAGGCCCTGCTCGGCCCTGGCAGGTGCTGCATCTGACAGACAAATCACCAGACACCAAGTACTTATGGGTAAAATTGTAAGCTGTCTGGGATTTGCTTCAAAAATCTGGGATTTGCTTCAAAAATAATCCAGGATAGAGGAGTGGGTGGGGATGGATGACCAGGACCGGTCATGAGTTCATAAATCGTTTAAGCTGGTGATACGCACATGAGAGCTTAATAAGCTATTTTCTCCACTTCCGTACTTTAAAAAAATTTTCCATAGTATAAAGCTTTTTTAAAAAGCTAAAAGAAAATAATGTCATTTATCCATTGGATGCAATTTTCTATATATTGATATATATATTACATCAAGCTTTCTAAATGTATTTTTTTCAAATTTTCTCTGTACAAACTGAATTTTTTATCTGCTTTCCCTATCAGTTAATGAGAGCGGTACAGTTAAATCTTCCAATTTGATGGTAGATTCGTCAACTTCCTCTTATAGTTCTTTTCTTAAACCAACTTTTGCTTTATATATTTTAAGGCGATATTACTAGGTAAATACAAGTTTCGAGTTATAATATCTTTCTGATGAATTCTTTTATTAATATGCAATAACCCTCTTTATCTCCAGTAATTCCTTAACCTCTATTTTGCCTGCAATTAGATTATATTGTATACCTGCTACTTACATAATACTGTACATCAACTATACTTCAATAAGAATAGTCAAAAAAAGAAAAACAAACAAAAAATCTACTACACTAAAAAATGCATACTTAATAAAACCTGAAGATAATAATTGTATCTTCCTTCCAAACAAAAGAACCTTATAATTCATATGCTAAATTTTCTAGTATATTTGTTCTACCTCATTTCTTTAATCTTGCAAATTAGTAATTATTACTATTATTGCTGTTGTTGTTTTGGTATAATCAAAGGCTGCTTGGATTTACATACTTACCAACTTCTTTGCCCTCCATCTCTTTTTACATTTCAGATCTTCCATCTAGAAGGAGCCCTCTGCTTTTAGAATTTCCTTTAGTGAGATCGTGTTTGTGATAAGCTCTCCATTTTTGTCTTGAAATGTCTGTAATTTACCCTTATTCTTGTAAAATATTGTTTCTGCATATAACACTCTAGATTTCCAGTTATATTTCCCAGTTATAAATTACAGATACATAGTGCCCTTTGAAAGTACACTCTCTTCTGGCTTCCACTGTTGCTATTAAGTAGTTAGCTGTACTGCCTTTTTACAAATCGTACTGAGAGCGAAAAATGAAACCCCCTATCCCTCCAGAACAGGAAGTCAAAACAAAGCCAAGAAAGTAATACAGAAAAGGTGCCCATAGTCACCACCAACAACAAAAAATGATGAGAGGAATGAAGGAGAACTTGTTCCATGTCACCCACGTTCGGGCAGCCCAAGACACTGCAACTCTGAGGTATCCAAGTACCCTGAAAAAAACGCACCCTGAATAATCAGCTTGACCCATATGCTGTCATCTGGTTTCCCCGGCCACAGGGTCCGCCATGAAGATGGAGAACAGCTGCACACCGGTGCTCTCCATGGACGTCAAGGCCGACAAGCATCAGATCAGATGAGCTGTGAAGAGCCTCTCTGATGCTGGTGTGGCCGAGGCCGTGCCCTCACCTGGCCTGACGGAGAGAAGGCGGCACTGGAACTGGCCAACGAGATTGCGGGATTATCTAAACAGGGCAGAGCTGGTGAGTTCTTAATAGAATTAGCTTTTCCATCATCCACAAAAGGAAGGAGGAGGAGAAAGAAAAGGAGGAGAAAGAGAAGAAATCTCTTAGTATAAATTGTCATTCCTTTGAAAGCAATCTGACTCTCCTCTTGTTGCCTTTAATGTCTTCTTGTCTTTGGTGTCCTGTAGATTCAGTTTGACATGATACCAGCTCTTTTTTATTCTTTACAACAGCCCGTTGAGGCAGGCAAGACAGTTACTCGGGAAAAGCCCAAACGGACTTTTTGGCCAGCCCAATATCACTTGAAAGATGCAGAAGCTAAGGCTGAGAGGTCAAGGGTTACAAGGGAAAGAAAGACTAGAAGGCACTTTCAACCATGAAACGTCCTGCTCTAATAAAGGATGAAGAAACGGCTAAGTTAGATGTAGGTTCTGCCAGAACTAGAAGCAGAGACCTCAAAGAATGTCAGAGATCTCACTGAGGGCGTCAGGCTGGCCCTTAGAACTGCACACGTGTGACAGGAAGGTCATGAAAGTAGAGAGGTTAGTTCTCAGCTTCTCAGACCCAGAAGCTCCAACCTCCTGATCTCCCAACTGCTAACACCCAAGCTCTTGAGATGCTGACTGGGCTGATAAGAAAGGATTTCCGAGAATTAATTTGCAACTCAAACTAGAATGACCAGAGGGCTCAGACAGTCCAGAGCAGTGATCTCCCAATTTTTTTAATGTGCCACCCACCAGTAAAATATTTAGAGTATGCAACCTCAATAAATGCACTTTTATCTTTTATAGATTATTAAGTAGTGAATAAGACTAAAGTACCACATTATGTACACTGTAACAAGTAAACTGAAAATAGAATGGGGGTGGAGGTGGTGGGATGATCGGGAAGTTGGGATTGACATATATGCACTAGTATGTATAAAACAGATAACTAATAAGAACCTGCTGTATAAAAAAAATTAAATTAAATTAAAAAAAAAGAAAATAGAATGTCAGAAAAGGATGAAATATAAATACAAATGGAAGTTCTAATATTTGTCCCCAGTCTCCAGTGAACCATCTTGTCTCTCAAAGCAGCAATTACAAAACAGTAACAGCAAGGTTCCTGCTGAAAACCTTATGAGCTACAAATGTTTTCTTTACATCTGAGGAAACCAAGGATAAGTAAGGTCACAACTTTGATCTGCATCACACCAAGTGGGGGACACAGCCAGGACTTGAACTCGGGTCCACCTGGCTTCAAGTCCTGAGTATGACCTTTTCCCCCACTGTCTTTGCCCCAGTTTCAGGGGCAAGTTAGCCAAGACAGGAGCCTTAGCAGGAGTGGAATCACCAGTGCTCTCACAGTCCGTAATTACAGCTGAAACAGCCATGACTTCAACACCATATTTAATTTTTGTAAATACTTGGCTTTCTGACTGCATATGAATAAAAATGCCCATTACACTAACCAGATACCCAGAATTAGAAAATAAGCCATTTTTAAACCACCAAAACATCTAGCGGTATATAATTATTCACTGCCTACAGACTTTATATTTTTAAAAGAGTTGCAAAGAGCAGGAATAATGAAGCTGACATTATTACTCCATCATTAGATCACCATTGTGTTTTAGTCACGTGATTAACAGATTTCCCTCCTGATTGAAACTGAAATGCCTGTCAGGATTAGCTGGATTTCAGGGTCAGTCATGGGAAAATATAAAATGGAAGTGGCGGTTTTGATTACACAAGCCTAGAAACTGGCAGGGTGTAGCCTCAGACACCGGCCTGCTGTCCTGGACAATCTACCAAGTAACAGTGTGAGCTCCCTGTGATGCCACTGATTTGATGCAGCTGGAAGGAAATTCCTGTCAAGATGGCAAACTGTCACTGCCTGGTGCCCCCTCCCCTAAAATCGACCTGGAGAAATTACAAAGCAAGAGAAGCATGGGTCAGAGGAGCAAACACCAAGAACCACGAGGTCAGAAGGTTCCGAAAACCAAAGAACGGCGTAAGCAATGCCTGGCATCAAAGGTGCCTCCCAAACAACAACCTGCTGAGATGACCGGGCTTTGCCCACCATGGCCAAGGGGAGCATCACCCTCCAAAGGTCTGGCAGCGTCTCAGAGCGGGCAGGACACCGTCAACACTAACTGAGAATTGGAAGCTGGTTTCAGGCGGGTCTTCCGAATGGGGAAAGCTTGACTAGGACCACGCAGGGGCCATGACTCTGATTCTGAGGCCAAGGGTTCAACGAATCTGAGGGCACAAACCGGCTTCTGATGTTTTCCATCGAAAAGTTGATAGTCTTTCTGGAAATTTCTATAAGAACAACCAAGCAATTACCTGGAAAAATAAAGTTAGTGAAGACAGAGAAATAGCACAGGGTCATACTAGTGTAGGCAGTAGGTGCAGTCCGGGCCTGGTATGGGTAGACCTCTGTTCTTAATGGTTGGAGTGGGGCTGGCGCTGGGGTGCTGGAAGACCCCCAGAGATGTCAGTGAGAGGGAAGGTTAGGGCACTTTTAAGTTCCGCTCTGGCCACCATTCTGCCATCCTTAGAACAGTCATCGTGGGCCCATCAGGCTAGGCCCCTGCCCCTAGTCTCTGTGAGATAAGCCGAGCACTACATGATCCTCGCTAGGGTGAAGATATGAGAAAAACAGGTGAGGACACATCCCCAACCTCAGGCAGCACCCCCAAGCACCCACAGCACAGGGGCCTGAGGGGACTGGCTCCTTCCAAGGCTGCTGAGGGTCAGAGATACAACCCCGACCAGAGCTTCAGGGAGGGAAAAAAAAAAATGGGAGTGGGCTTCCCTGGTGGCGCAGTGGCTGAGAGTCCGCCTGCCGATGCAGGGGACACGGGTTCGTGCCCCGGTCCGGGAGGATCCCACATGCCTCGGAGCAGCTGGGCCCGTGAGCCATGGCCGCTGAGCCTGCGTGTCCGGAGCCTGTGCTCCGCAACGGGAGACGCCACAGCAGTGAGAGGCCCATGAACCGCAAAAAAAAAAAAAAGGGAGTGATTCTGTGGGATCTGGACCTCAACACCCTGGGTTCTATAGGCAACGGAGAATTCTTTTTCCTTCTCTCCTCCTAGGGTCTCCAGCCGCAGCTTTGAACGGACAGGTTGACAAAGAGGAAAATGTATTAGCTTGTGCATCACGCATACACATGGGAGTACCCAGAAGTGAATAACTCAGAGGGGGTTAGAATTTGGGGTCTCTTCATCTAATTTAGTAGCGGAAAAGGATGGGGAGAAAGGACATTTTGGGAAAGGCAAATGACTTTTTGGAAAGATAAATGGGCCTTTAGAGGAATAGATGGAGATATGACCGTTTGTGACAATGTCTGGATGGGTGGTGCAGACTCCGAGAAAAATAATCCCGGAGGGGCTTTATGACAGTGGAGTTCTCTTTGGAGACTCTGCTTTCAGGCAGATAAGGGATTTCAGGAACTCAAATGCCTTCAGCTCAAAATAGTTCTTATGTCAACATGGCAGATTTGTGGTGGCAAATCCTGATCCCTTGAGCTCCATCCCTCCCCTCCCATTAGACTCTGGGATCGACACAGGCCTGGCCTTTGACATTCCTATGGGGTCCTGAACCCACCAAGGCCAAAGTAGCCAGATTCCTGAGAAGGACAGCCATTCTGAAATAAAGACGGCCAAAGAAACATCATTTACCCCCCGAAGCAGAATGATTGGAAGAGGAGGACAAAAAAATTTTAAAGAGCATAATAATAAAAATACCTAAGATAAAGGAAGACTTGGCAAAAACCATCTGTAAGAATAAGAAAACATTTTTTTTAAAGAAGAGGAAGGGCAAAGAACTTGAGGAGACATTTCGCCAAAGAATATAACACAAATGGCCAATGAGCACAGGAGAAGAGGCTGAACATCATTAGTCATTAAGGAAATGCAAATGGAAACCGCAATGAGGTACCACTGCACATTCGTCAGGATGGCTATTACGAAGGGGGAAAAAACAGAAAATAACAAAAGTTGAGGAGCTTATGAAGAAATTGGAATGCTTGCTGATGGAAATGGGGCAGCTACTATGGAAAACGGTACAGCGGTTCCTCAAAAAGTTAATCATAGAATCACCATTTGACCCAGCAAATGAGTATAAACCCGAAAGAGCTGGAATCCAGGACTTGAACAGATACTTGTACACCCATCGTCACAGCAGCATTGTTCACAGCAGCCAAAAGGTGGAAGCAATCCCAGTGTCTACTGACAGATGAATGAATAAACAAAACATGATATAGACATACAAAGGAATATTATTCAGACTTAAAAAGGAAGGAAAGGAGGGATAAATTAGGAATATGGGATTAACAGACACAAACTACATAAAATAAATAAGCAACAAGGATTTACAGTGTAGTATAGGGAACTATATTCAATATCGTGTAATAACTTATAATGGAAAATAATCTGAAAAAAATATATAACTGAATCACTTTGCTACACACCTGAAACTAATGCAATACTGTAAATCAGCTATATTTCAATTACAAAAAAGATAACTGAAAAAAAAAAAAAAGGAAGGAAATTCCAGCACATGTTACAAAAAATATAACTGAAAAAAAAAAAAAGGAAGGAAATTCCAGCACATGTTATAACATGGTTGCCAGAGGAGAGGGGAAATGGGGAGTTATTCTTTCAGTTTGGGATGATGAAAAAGTTCTGGTGGAGGTGATGATGGTGGCACAAGAATGTACTTAATGCTACTGAACTGTACACTTAAAGTGGTTACAATGGGAAATTTTATGTTATGCATATTTTACTATGATTTTTTTAAAGATTTCATCCAGTTATCTCCATTGAGACAAGACTCTACTCTCGCTGTAATCTGAGCATCGCTAGGAAGCTGCAGTGTCCCTGGCAGGGACATTTCCTGGGCACCCTGCGCCTCAAGCCACGTGTCCAGAGGTGTCGCTCTTTAAGGAAGAGACCAACCGCACGCCGACCCTCTCTCCACACCTGTCTCATAAAGCAGTTTTGAGGATAAAATGAGTAACACCTCTAATGTGCCTAAAACCATAGCTGGCTCACAGTAACCGCCGATATTTTAATTAACATTACGATTTCGAACATCTTCACAGCACTTAAAGTGTTTTAGTTTCTCGTTTAAAGTAGAATTGCAGATCCTTTGTCTTGGTTCTCCAGAATCGGCCTCATCTCGAGCACAGATGAGAACGGTGCTAAGTGAAAGCCCCAGAGCATCCCCAGAAGCTACCAAGAAGTTGCCCTCAACCTTTGGTCTTTATGCTTCCCTGAGAATCAGAAACTTTAGCTTACATCCCAGGTCCTCATCGTTGGCGCCGTGACCCCAGTCGGGCAAGTGGGTGAGCCTGCTGAGGCCTCACCTGTGCGCGTGAAGGCGAGCTGGGCCCAGCAGCAGAGCTCTGGGCTCGGATGTGTTATGGGTCGTGGAGGGCGGGGGGTGCCCAGATCAGGGCACTCGGGCTTGCTCGGGGAAGCATGTACGCGGGCACACTGGCAGACGCAGGAGGCCTCAGGTCTCGGGAGGGCTGACTCGGTCATGAGACGGAGCCAGCCTGGCCTCACGCCCAGAGAGCAGCTCGGGGCCAGTAGCTCAGGGCTCAAGGCCTGAAGAGCTTCTGGCTCCAGTAGGAGGGGCTGCCCGGAGGCCCAGGTGCAGCAGGAAGGTTGTCACACAGCCAGAGGCACCTGGCAGGCCACCAGGCGCCTCGCCTGGGGCTTCACTGGGCCCACTCACTGCCTCTCCATTCCTGGGCGACTTTCTGAGACCAGCATCCAGGCTTCGAGGGTCCATCTCCAAGCCCTCTGGCCACCTGCTCTCACCACCAGGCCTCCCTCAACCTCCTTTAGCACCCCACCAGCCTTACCATACCACGACCGCTGCCCACACCCCAAAATCTTGCTTTTTCACAGTACACCTTCGTGGTGCAACTGAAATATTGGTTCCTCCTCCTTCCAGGACAGGGAGAGCTTAATTTCCTGACTGTGTTATAAGGCAGGGGATAATTACATCCCATTCTTCTAGCACAGAAAAGATAAGATTTTTTTGTTTCCTATGAAAACAGGCTGAACATTTATATTCTGCCGTAATTTCAATGCATCACCTTCTAATGAGCGAGCTGCGGCCCCTGCCTTGAGATTCTGCTCAGTCAGCAGCAAGGTGTCAAGGAGAGCGCCCTCTGGTGAGGGAACTAGGGGACAGTTAGGGTGGCTGCAAGAGGTGCAAAAAGATGTCGGGATAGCAGCCTGGGGGCGGGACTACGGTGTCCTAGGACAGTCACTCGAGAATCAGGGTTTGGGCTGGGCAGAGATGGGGCTGCAGAAAGAGTGGAGCATTGTAAGAGCAAGCTGGCAGGAGAGGGGACATCTGGGTGGTCTGGAACCAGCTGGTGCTTCAGGGCCATTTCCCAGGAGTCCTTTGACTGGTCCGAGGGGGCTGGCTTGGAGGACTTGGAAAAAGGCAGGGATGGAAGGGCTACGGTAGTCCTAGGAAGCAGGATTCCCATCAACTGAGGGAGTCAGTCAGTGCTCCCTCGAGCCTCTGAATTCAAGCAACGATACCCAAAACTGGGACAGACCCAGGGTGCCCTGACAAGGAACGTGTAAACGCAAGGCACCCTCCCGGCCAGCAGCAAGCTGCTGCCCAAGTCCGCTGCTAGTGTAAGTGGAGTCTGGGATTCGGGGCACAGAGCAGCAGCATGGACGATGCATGGAACACTCTTGTCGACGGTGGGCAGCTCAGAGCATCCTTTCTTCTCTGTATCCTCAGGGCACAGGTAGGCACCCTCTAGGAGCCTGCTGACTGGAGCAGACTTCTGGCAGTCTGTCTCTGACGCATGCTCACCTCAAAACAGGCCTTGCTTTCTCTTTTAGTTCCTATCTCTCAGAGGTCTGGCCTGAGTCCCCACCTGCCAAGCCTGGACAGGAGCTAGTTGTGTGTTTACATGCTTGCTTGCTTGCTTGTGTTTCTTCCTTGCCTCCTCCCAAAAAGGATCTGAGATAACGTTCCACGATATGAACGAGATGGAAAGTGGATACGTTTAAAAATCAGGGTGTTGGATAACGGTTGGTCAGTTTCTTACAAACTAAATATATTCTTACCATATCATCCCGCAATCACAGTCCTTGGTATTTACCCAGATGAGTTGGAAACATCCCCACACTAAAACCTGCACACGGATGTTTATAGCAGCTTTACTCATAATTGCCAAAAGTTGAAAGCAACCGATATCCTTCACTGGGTAAATGGACAAGCTGGGGTATATCCAGGCAATGGGAAATTATTCAGCACTAAAAAGAAATAAGCCATCAAGCCATAAACAGGCGTGGCAGAAACTTAAATGCATATTACTAAGTGAAAGAAACCAATCTGAAAAGGCTACATATTGTGTGGTTCCAACTACATATATGACATCCTGGAGAAAGCAAAACTATGGAGACAGTAAAAAGATAAGTGGTTGCTAGGGCTTGGGGGGAGAGAGGGATAAGCGAGAACAGCGGATTTTTAGGGTAGTGAAAATTATGCTGTATGATGCTATAATGTTAGAGACACGTCATTATTCATTTGTTAAAATTCATAGGATCCACAACAGCAAGAGTAAACTGTAAACTATGGACCCTGGGTGATGAGGTGTGTGACGTGTGTTCATCATTTGTAACAAATGCACCCTCTGCGGTGGGATGCTGATAGAGGGGAGGCTGTGCATGTGTGGGGCAGGGGGTGTATGACAAATCTCTGTACCCTCCCCTCAGTTCTGCTTTGAACCTAAAACTGCTCTAAAAACAAAATTCGATTTTTTTAAAATCTGGGCAATGAAAAACACTAGTAAAGTGGAAAGATAATGCCTGGGACATCCCTGGTGGCACAGTGGTTACGAATCCGCCTGCCAGTGCAGGGGACATGGGTTCGAGCCCTGGTCCGGGAAGATCCCACATGCCGCGGAGGAACTAAGCCCGTGCGCCACAACTACTGAGCCCGTGCTCTAGAGTCCACGAGCCACAACTACTGAGCCCGCGGGCCACAACTACTGAAGCCCATGCGCCTAGAGCCCGTGCTCCGCAACAAGAGAAGCCACCACAATGAGAAGCCTGTGCACCGCGACGAAGAGTAGCCCCCGCTCGCCGCAACTAGAGAAAGCCCGCGCACAGCAACAAAGACCCAATGCAGTCAAAAAATAAACAAATAAATAATAAGGAAAAAAAGAAAGATAATGTCTGAAGGAAAGTTAATGGGTACGTATTCAGTTACATATTCTGTTTCCCTTCCCAGTCCTGTCCCCTTCAGTTACAAAATCAGGACAAAGATTCCTAAGAGCAGAAATTGAGACCCAATCAGTTAACATGTTTACTATACCAGGTAAAATAAAACAACTAGTCCCATATGCAACTGCATTTACAGATCTCAAAAATACAGAAGGTTGAGTAGAAAAGCAAGTTCGAAACATTGTCCACAAGAGAACAATAAAATATCTAAATACATTCAGTGATGCTGCATATGGCTTATGGAAGCATGCAGGATAGATTATGAAATCATGGCATGGGTGCATGCCGAATACATGACAATGGTCGCCTCTCAGGAGAGCTGAAGGGGACAGGACGGAGAAGGGAAACAGAAGGGGCTTCAAATATTACCTGCAGTGTTTTATTTCAATAAAACAAGCAAACGAAAATGTCTGAAGTTGAATATCTGTTCCTTTAGGGTGTCAGAAATGTGAGAGTTATTATCCTTTGCACTTTGTATTTTTAAGAATTCAAAATAACTATCGCTAACTTCATCATAAAAAACTTTACCACATCCAAAATGGTAAAATCGAGCCAGCCAGTCAGAAGGTGGCTTTTCCTGGGGAAAATGTGTCCCCAGGCGCTCATAAACAGGGCAGGTGGGATGCAGTCAGCAAGGGCCTTGATGACCAAGTGCTTTCAGTAAGCACGGTGGCCAGTCCTTCCACATCCCTCGGGACAAACCAAAGGCACAAGAACAAAAGAACTAGGGAGAAAGGACCTGAGTTTGACCCCACCTGAGGCCATTTTAAATTATTTCATATGATACTTAAGAGAACCATATTCTCTTAAGGGGATGGATGTCAAGGGGGGGCCTTGACATCCATCCTCAAGGATCTGCAGGAACAGTGGCAACACTTCCTTAAAGTTCTCCGGGCCCGCAAGGGCTGAGCTACTCCACCTCCATCAATGGTCTCATCGCACACCCAGGCTCAGAGGCTGCCTTCTGTAACCATGAGGGACAAGGGGACTGCCAGCGACAGGATGATAACATGGCAATTCACCCTGATTTGCCCAGGAAACGCCCCCTCTCTCTTGCCTAAAGAAAGACCTTGTCCCCGTCATGTTGTTCTTTGTTCGACAGCAATTGCTAGGTCCACCCCGTGCCAGGCACAAGGCCAGAGACACTACCTTCCTAGACTTTGGGTCCCGGCATTGCAGAAACATTGTACTTGTAGGTGCCTCATGACACGCCACGCCAGCCCACACCTGCGTGTTCTGCAGAGGCTGCTTCAGTGGTCGGAAACATCTTTCCACAAGTCCCACCAGGCTGACTCCTTCTCAGGCTACATGACCCAGTTCAGGCATCGCCGCCTCCAGGAAGTCTCTGGGGATTGCCTAGTGCTGGATTAGGTGCCCCTCATTCTGGTTTCTTCCCTCTAGTTTGTTGCATTTCCTCCAAGGAACCTGTTTACTAGGTTATCTCCTCCACTCAGCTGGACCTCAGGGGAGGGGGCCAGACCTTACTCATCCTGGCATCTCCTGAGCCTGGCACACAGCAGCCCTCAGTACTTACCCATAGAAGGGAACTCCACGAACAGACGCCTGCGCCCAGCCCTGCCTCGGAGACCAGCTCACTGTCCGTCTACTGGGAGATGGTGTTACTAGAATGAATATCAGACATCGGGTGGGCTAAGTGCTCTCCCTGAGGCGTGCGAGGTGCCCAGAGGGAGCACCCGCAGGGGAACGGCAGCCTTGGAGGTCTAATACCCCTCCCCCATTTTCTGCTCATCAGTAAAAGCTGCTGAAACTGAGTTTTGGGTCGCCACCACTGCTGCAGGAGGATCCACAGGGGGAGGGAAAGAAGGGCACCGCCAGTGCCTCAGGAGAGCTTATAGTCCCACAAAGGATTCTTAAGAACACTTAGTGACGTTGAACTCCCTAGGTGACAGAGTCCAACTCACAGCTCATTTCCCTGCTGGGACCCTGCTTCTATCCTGTTCCCCCCCTCAGGTTAACTTCGCATTCAGGGAGGTGACCCTGGCAAACACTTAAGTTCTATTAGCCTGTAATAGCCTAATACATGCCTGTCATCCACTACCTGGAAATTTAGAGGAAAGTTGGGGTAATTTTTACCAATCTCTAAGTACCTCTAAGTAGGAAATTGGCTGACAAACCCATGCAGACATTCTAGAACATCGTGTTCTTGTGTAATTTGGTCTCACTTTCTAGAACACTTATCCCTGTTGAGAACACGCTGTTGCTAGGTTACGACCAGTGAGTAAACACCCTGACTTTCTATTATTGTTTCATAGAATCCCAGCCCCTGTCACTTCATTAAAATGGCTCTGCTAAGGGTGCCCGTGACCTCCTGATCGGTCTCTCTAATGGACACTTTCTAGTACCTCCCTTGCCAGACCTGTGGCCCACGAACTTGGGTATTTATCTCTGTGGCCTCTGGAACATTCCTTGGGCCTCTTTGCTCCTTCCCCTGTGCCCCTCCCCGCAGCCTGCCCCTTAAATACGGCTGATCCCCAAGTTCCTCCACCACGGCCGGAATAGGGTGAGGGGACGAGGCCCAGGCAGCAGTTCTCAAGAGTGCAGGGCCTGCGCCCGAGATGGAGGGCCTCCTGGAATCTGCATCCCAGGTCCCCGGCTGGCTTCTTCCCTCTGATGCTGTCTCCCCAGGTACACTGGTCCAGGCTGCCCCATAAGCACAGGCCTCACCTCCCACATCTACTGGGGCTTCTCCTCGAGCTTTTCCCCAGCCTCAGGCCCACGTGTCCACCTTCCTTCTGACGTCTCCACCAGGATGTCCTTGGCTCCCCCAAAGCAACCTCCCTCCCCTTCCCAGGAGATTGCATCCCCCATCTCAGTGAATAAGGTCACCTTTCTCCTTCAGTCACCCAAGGTAGGGAAGTGAAAGTCATCCCCCCACCAAAAAAAAAAAAAAACACATCTCTATCACCTGGGCACGACGACTTCATATATTTCTCCAAATCACCCCCACTGTGACTGCCTTACATCAGACCCTCACATCTCTCTCCTGGACTGTTGCAAAATTCACCTAGTCACTCTCCTTGCCTCTACCTGGATAACCTACCTCGCCCAGTCATCCAAGACTCAGTGCATTCCTGCCGTAATGAATAGGCTCACGCACAGGAATTTGTGCGTAGAATGAATTCCCTTACAATGCAGGACAATTTGGCAATACTTGTCAAAAATTTAAACGCATATGCCCTTTGACTTAGCGATCCCACTTCAGGGAATTCATGCTCCGCACACATTCCTATGTATGAGGATATTAATTGCAGCCTTGTTTGTAATAGCAAGACACTGGAAACAACCTCAATGCCCATTCATAGGGTAAATGCTGAGTGCAGCATGCTGGGTCCATGGAACATTTTATAGCCAACAGAAAGACCATGGCAGCTCTCTATGTACTAATACAGGATGACTCACGATGCAAAGAGTAGAACAGTGTTGTATCATGTGCTACCACTGTGCTCAAAGTGGGGTATATCCATATACACTCTTATATTTGGATTCTGTCTGGAATAAAACACCAAAAAGGGACAGTGATTGCTTTTGAGATGAAGACTCGGGGATAAAGGCCAGGGGAGACTTGTCACTACATACTTTTTGCACCGTCAAAAATTCCTTATGCTGGGGCCTCCCTGGTGGCGCAGTGGTTGAGAGTCCGCCTGCCGATGCAGGGGACACGGGTTCGTGCCCCGGTCCGGGAAGATCCCACATGCCGCGGAGCGGCTGGGCCCGTGAGCCATGGCCGCTGAGCCTGCGCGTCCGGAGCCTGTGCTCCGCAACGGGAGAGGCCACAACAGTGAGAGGCCCGCGTACCACAAAAAAAAAAAAAAAATTCTTTACACTGACCATGTTTTTACCTTTTCAAATAAAAATACGTTCAACCCGTCTTGCACGCTGGGTATCTGGGACGGTCACAGTTGATACCTCTCATAGAGTAAGTAACATCTGTGAGGTATTTTTAGCACCTTTTCACTCCCAAAAGTGTCCCGAGTGGTTGATACATTATATCCTTTCTCTATCGGTGACACTAAAGATATAGTCTACCCTCCATAACTGGAGTTGCACATCTTCCTCATCTGGCCCATCTCCCCAGCCCCATCCGACGCGGTCCCTGGATAGCTTTTTTTTGTTTTGTTTTGCTTTGTTTTGTTTGTTTGTTTTTGCAGTACGCGGGCCTCTCCCTGTTGTGCCCTCTCCCATTGCAGAGCAACAGGCTCCAGACGCGCAGGCTCAGCGGCCATGGCTCACGGGCCCAGCCGCTCCGCGGCATGTGGGATCTTCCCGGACCGGGGCACGAACCCGTGTCCCCTGCATCGGCAGGCGGACTCTCAACCACCGCGCCAACAGGGAAGCCCCCCCTGGATAGCTTTTTAAACTCCAGAAACTATTTACTGAACGGTTTACTGCTCCCCTGCACACAAGCTATTTTTAGCCCCCTTTGTACCCTCTACTGGGGAAACCTAGGTCCCCACCCAGCCCCAGGCACAGCCAGCCACTCGGCCCTCCAGACTCTGACCCCAGGCATTGCCTCCTGTCACTGCACTGCTCTGAAAGCCACACAGAGCCCGAAGCCTCCAGCACAGCATGAAGCTTTTACATTCCTGATTTCTCTGCTATTCTTGAGGGCTGGAACTGTGTCCTGTTTGAAATCGAAGAAAACGGTAAAGCACTGAATTCCAGCCCAGCTCCAGAGTCAGAAACACTTGATTTGAATCAGGAGTCTGCCACTTAGCTGTACATCCTTGGACCAGCTACTTCAACTCCCTGAGTTTTCCTTTCTTCATCTGTTTTTCCACTCAACCTCCAATTTTTTTTTTTGAGATCTATGAATGTGGATGCATGTGGTGTTAGTTGGTTTATTTCACCTGGTGTAGTAAACACGTTAACTGATGGGAGTTTCTCTGTTTTCGCTCTTAGGAATCTCTGCCCTGACTAACTGAATATACACACATTAACTTTCCTGCAGGCATTGATCGAGCTTCTCTGTTTTCGTGCTCTTAGGAGTCTCTGCCCTGACTAACTGAATGTACACACATTCACTTTCCTGCGGGCATTCTCTTTCTACTTCACCTATTTTTCTTCGCCCGGATTTTTTAGTGTATCCACTCTTCATCCCGTTTGTATCTGGGTACACTGTCTCAAGCCCTTCTGGGGATGAGCAGGAAGGACACATGAGCAAGAGAGCACACTAACAACAGCAGGCCAGACCCCCCCCCCCCGGGGAAAGACCCAGAAGAAAAGGGGAGCCTGTCATGAGGTGGACAAGCATCA
Organism: Monodon monoceros; assembly: GCF_005190385.1. Taxonomy (NCBI): domain Eukaryota; kingdom Metazoa; phylum Chordata; class Mammalia; order Artiodactyla; family Monodontidae; genus Monodon; species Monodon monoceros. The sequence goes on from NW_021703775.1 coordinate 80,593,706, forward strand.
AACAACAGACAGCCAGAAACTGCTAGAATGGAGTCTCCCCACAGCGCTGCTGAGTGGCCCATGAACATACTTGAGCCTCAGTTTCCTCATCTGTAAAATGGGGACAACAAGGGTGCCTACTTCACAGAGTTGTAAAGATGAAATAATTCAGGGAGTTCTCTGGTGGCTTAGTGGTTAGGATTCAGAGCTTTCACTGCAGGGGGCACAGGTCCGATACCTGGCGGGGGAACTAAGATCCCACGTGCCGTGTTGTGCGGCCAAAATAATAATAATAATAATTCATGAAAGACCTTACTACAGTGCCTGGCACATAGGAGGGACAATAAATGTTGGCAACACGTGAGCCGATACAGGATGTGGAAGCGCTCTCAGAGCTCACCTAGAGAAATCCAGCCCCCCTCACTCAGGACTCAGAAAGAAGTTACTGGAGCTGTCCTACCATGCTCACAGGCTTTCCCCATGGAACTCTGACTCCGTCTAGGAAGATCATCTTCCTGCCTGGAAGACAGGACAACTGACCCGAGTTGGCATGTAGCCGGGTCCTGTCCGCATCGGGCAAGCTTGTCCTCACTCGTGCCTGCTATCAAGAACCCAAAGGAGAAGGCATTCTGCAGGAAGAGGTGCTCAGGGATGTCAGAGGTTTTCTCTTCAAAAGAGAAAACCTGCCATTTTTAGGAGGCAGAAAGATTTTTAAGTGGTAGTTGAGAGAGTCAATTGAAAACCAGATTAGCGATGAGATATCTGCTCTTACATAGCCTGTGTGCACAGGGTCACAGGCTTTCACAGACCTGATCAAGGCCGGGTTCTAATACTGGCGCTTCTGAGGCCAGTGCACCCCTGGGGCCTGGGGCTACAGAAGGCAGTGTTTCCATGGCCAGGACCCACGTGGTCAGCAGACGGCTAAGTGGTCAAAGAAGGACAAAGCGAGGGTGAGCACTGAGCTCTGGGAGCAGAATCCAGCAGGGATTCCAGACCTTGTGAGGGATGCGCTAGAAGGAACACAAGAGGCAGATGAATGCCCCTTACTCGCAGTGTGACTTCAAACATGGTATTTAACGTCTCTGAGCCTCTTACTTACTTACCTGTGCAGCAGGGGTGATGATAACCGTGTAGATTAAGAACACGGATGACAACGGGGCGGCACAGATTACACAGTTAAGTAGTACTGGGTTTCATCCCTCTCACAATACTTTTTCAATGCAGTCTTGCAACATCACAGAACTTTGAAAAACTGTGCGGGAGACACACTCTTACCCCTCACACAGCCCGCCATCCTTCTGGCCTCTAACTGTGTCAGTTGTCACTTTATTATCTCTCAGCTCCAAATTCACCCTGTTTGCCCGCCTTGGGGATACGGGAGCTGGACCCTGGAAACATTTCCCCTGGCCAGCTGGTGCCAGGTTAGGCTCTGTCCCTAGAGGGCGCTGGAGGGACACTGCAAGGCCGCGCAGGGGAAAGGGCTTCTCTCTGGCTCCCAGGCCGCCAGGAGGACAGGTGTGCTGCAGTCGTGGAGGCATTCCTTCTCGGCAAACCTCACCACCACCCAGCAAGCCGCTTTCACTTTCGAGGACGAGCTCCAGCCTGCTCTCCCAGCCCAACAGCTTGGCCCTGGAGACCGCTCTGGCCCCCATTCTGGCAGTTTTTTTGTTCCTGCAGGGGCCACGCCCTCTCCTAAAGGTCTGAGTCCCATCCTGGGGACTCCAAGTCCACAGTCCCTTCCTTGTCTACTCCGCGTCGGCCCCCGCGGGGGCAGCGGCTCCCTGCACCTGCTATTCCTGTGTGTGTGTGTGCTCTCGAGGACTCTTTTGCCCTTTCAGTGGTGAACCACATGGATTAGTAACCTAGGGCTGCCATAACCAACTGGCGGCTTTAAACAACAGAAATGCATTCTCTCACGGTTCTGGAGACTAGAAGTCCAAAAGCAAGGTGTCCACCAGGGCTCACCCCTTCTGGAGGCTCTGCGGGAGCAGCCGCGCCACACCTGTCTCGGCTTCTGGTGTCGCCAGCCATCCTGCGTATCCCTTGCCTTACAGCTGCATCACTCCAGTCTCGGCCTCTGTCGTCAGATGGCGTTCTCCTGCACATCTGCGTCCAAATTTCCCTCTTCCTATGAGGACACGAGCCATATTGGATTAGGGTCCATCCTAATGACCTCATCTTAACTTGACTACATCTGCAAAGGCCCTATTTCCAAATAAGGTCAGGCTCACAAGTACCATAGATTACGGCTTCAACACATCTTCTGGGGGGAGATACAGTCCAGCCGATAACACCCCCTTTTGCTAGCTGATCACTCTTTGTATGACATTTCCCCCGTGCAAGTTACTGCTGTGATCTCTGCCTCCTGACTCACTCAAGTCGCCGTGCCTCTCATCTCTACCCCTCCAGCACCCTGACCCGCTCACTGTCTCTGCGCTCACCCGCCTGCAGCCCCATTCAGAAGGCAGCACACAAGACCATGTCACTTTGTTGCTTACAACCCTCCAGAGGCTTCTTAGCCAGGATAAAATCCATGTTCTGCCCCGGCTTGCTGCCCTCACTCATTCTATACCTACAGCTCCCTGCTCACTCACCATGCACCAAGCCCACTGACCTAGTTTTAGGCCTCGAACCTGCCAACGCCATCCCCATCTCAGGGTCTTAGCTGTGCTGCTCCTTCGGCTGGGCCTGCTGTCACCCCCCAAGACATCCGCCCGCTGCCTCCTGGTTGTTCAGGCCTCTGCTCAGCATCTGTTCCAAGGAGAGGCCCTTTCTGAGCAGCTGGACTGTCCTCCTGGTCACCCTCTGCCACATGGCCTCATCTGATAATCTTTCCCACATATATCTGTACCTAAGATCACTGTGTTTGTTTGTTCTGTGTCTGTAAAATGTAAACCCCTGGGACGAGGACTCTGGCTTTGTCCTTGCCTACTGTCTCCAGCACCAAGTATGTGCCCAGCACATAGTAGGTGCTCAATAAATATCTGATGACTGACTACTGACATTTTAGAGTTTATTAGGACCGGAGTCTGAAGAATACTGTTGTTACTCACCCAATGTTTTCAAAAATCAGACTTTTACAAATAACAATAACCTAAAAGAAATTTTGCATTTTCTGTTTCCTTCTTAAAACTCAGCACCTTTGTCCTCTCTCCTTTGTGTTCTGGAAAACGCCGTATGGTCAGACCTGCAGCTGACTGAGGTCATATTTTGCTTTAGTGACCTTTAGTGACCCTGTGTGACGTCCAGGTGGACAAGGGCCATCCTGCCAAGAAGAACTTCCACACAGGCCTGTCCAGAAGCAAGGCCAGAAACTAGAAGGTTCTCCAAGTACAGGTGCTGGTTTCTCAGAAGCAGCGCTTTCAAGTACAGAGAAGACAGGCATTCGGTTGTGGCGACGGCTTTGTTTCCCAATGTGTCACCTCCGTGTCCCTGGGGCACACCTTCCACCCCAGTCAGTCATAGATCTCCTCCTGGAAATAAGTGCATATTCTCCATCTGGGTTGGGTCAGGAGACCCTGCTTTGAGGGAAATGTACCCAGTTGAGAGATCACCTACAACCTTGCAGTGTTCCAACTGTGATAAATTTACTGCCAATTAAGCTGTTTTCTAATACAAACCAACGTAATCATTAAGAGAACAATCTTGATGGAATTAGCATTTGCTTAAACTCCTGGGAACTGTTCACAAGATAAAAACCTACAAAAGATTAAAGCAAATTGCCTGGAGCCTGCTTCCTGGGTTGGGGGGCTCCACGCAGATCAGCCTCCTGTACTAAACCTGAGAGGTTTCCGAATGGAGCTGTCTTGCCTGGAGGCTTGGCATGTGTGTCAGATCCCAGCAGACATGGATCCCAAGGAGATTCCATTCCTGCCTTCTCCACTTTGGGAGCTCGAGAGAAGCACATCCAGGTGGTGGGAGAGTAGCCAGCTCTGGGCAAAAGAGCCTCCATGTGGACCTCGGCACCCGCTTTCACACGAACTTTCTGAGCCTCTATTTTTCCTCTGTGAAATGGGGGTTTTAATCCCTACCTTCCTGGAGCATAAGGATTAGCGGTACAATATGCAAAGTGCCTGGCACAACGTGGGCTGCCATCAGCGGTGCTGCGAGATCATCATCTTTAGGGCCTGCGTAGGGGAGGGATCGAGGCCACAGCCCAGCGGCCGCCCAGCTGTCCAGTCAGAACCCCTCAGCCCCTTGCTTCTCACAACCCCATCCTGGAACACAAGGTGGGCAGGGCAACGTGTTTGTTCTCAGCCGCCTCCCTGGCACCCAGAACCTGTGTGCACACGCTGGGACCTCCATAAACATCTGTAGAATGACCACGTGAGTGAATGAGCACCAGCTCCCAACACTAACCACCGTGCCTCTCACCTCGAGAAGTTTCTAGAGGGTCTCAGATGTCATCCCTGGGTCCCTCCGTTCCTGAGATCCATGCCAGTCTATCCAAGTGGTCCCCTTAGCTCTCAAGAGAAGCCCCTGTACAGTCTCTACCCCTCCAAATCCCTAGAGGTGATGACGCCCGTGCCAGTAGAGCAGGTCTGGGCTCCCGGCAAAGACGGTCCACTGACCTCTTGCCCTTCGGTCAGCATCCTTCAGGGTCTCAGTTGAAACTCAGACAGAATAAAAGTCTAATTCTAAACATCCCTTTGCACAGATATAGAAATATGATGAAATAAAACGCAAAATGCACATGATTTCTGAGACAAAATGCAGGACTTCAAAGATATTCCTTGTTTGTCCTGCTCCAGCTCGGGCAGCTCTGCCCACACCTGTGCACGCCTGTGATGTCAGGAAGCAGCAGGGGCTGCACAAACTTGCCCACCAGGCTGCCGGTTCAAACCCCAGGTCCAGTACCTGGTAGCTGGGAGTCCTCGGGCAAGTTACGTAACCTCCCTGTGCCTGGGCTTCCGTGCCTGTAAGATGGGGATAATAATAGTACCTGCCTCACCAGGTTGTCATGAGGGCTAAACGAGTCTATATTTATAAGACACTTCCAAGCGTTCCTTAAATCTTCATCTGTGCTTTCTTTCCCAACCTCACCCTGGCTTCATCTTTTTATTTCCTCTCCTCATTTCTCTCCGATTACCCACTTTTTAAAAATCTTGTCATATTGAATTATCTTTACACACTTTGGGGAGCTAAACAGGGCACAAATAAATAATATACGCTCTGCTCTCCTCTCTCTGCTGCACTCCTTGGATATCTAGTAAGTCTTTATGAGAATGTCAGTCCTGGAGAGGGGGTTGTACCCAGCATGGGGGAGGGGGCAGCGTGCTGGTGGCAGAGCTAATGGAATAGGAGAGGGGGTGGGAGAGCGGTGACAGTAAGAATGGAAGCAAGGGGCAGGCTGCTTCCAGAAGATTCTCCTTCTCAGCACCAAACCCAGGCAGGTTCGGTGTTCTATTGTTTAAGAGAGGCGGGGTTTCCTTGTTGTAAGGGGGACATATCATTATTAACCATTATTAATTTGGAAACAGAGCCTCAGAGAGATGCTATCCTCTCTCCGTGCGTGGAGCATCAGGGCCTGGAGGGCTAGTTAGTTCCAGGTGGGTTTCCCTGACCCTGCCTGCTACACCGAGGGCTTCTGTGCAAGACACATGTCCCTTCCTTGTTATACAGAGTAAACCGTTTCTTTCTTTTTTTAATCCCCATAGAACACAAGTGGGAATAAAAAGGCACAATACTGAGAAAATGTGCTGGAATTAGACAGTGGTGAGAGCTGTACAACCTTGTGAATATTAAAAGAACAAAACCAAAAAACACTGAATTGGACACTTTTAAAAGGTGGATTTTATGTCATGTGAACTATATCTTAATTTTTTAAAAGCCTAAAAATAATTTGTTTAAAATCGCAGAGCCCCAAAGCCCCAGTTCTATTCTAGACAAGGACGCTGCAGGCCTGATGTCGAGATAGTGCCCACAGCTGCAGTTGTAGGACGAGACAGCCTTAAAGGAGTGTGACCATCTGTAAGTGAACTACAGGAGCCTTAGCTGATATCTGCTCCCTAGGAGAGAGACCCTCAGATAAAGAGGGCTAGCTCCCCACTTCCATTCCATTAGTGACCAAAGTAATTTTAATTTATCAAACAGATATATCAATGAGTTTAATGGTTTAATGGGTTCTTGGTGCTGGGGAAGAGCTCAGGTATTTGGGTACCAAAAAAGATGTAACTTTACCTCCCTGCAGGCAGCAGATGGAGGTGTGTCTCCAGCTGAGCTGGGTAAATGTGTCCTTCTTTCAGGCTCTAATTTGAGTCCCTGGGATACAGGATGACCCAAACACTGGTGAGAGTGGCCGCATCACCACCCCCCCTCAGAGGATCCACAGCGCCTGCCCCAGTCCCCCTGGAGAGGATTCCAGTCTGTGGGACAGAAAGCTGACCCTCTAGCCAGGGTCTCCACTCCCCGGGGCAGAGCCGCTGGTCTGTTGAATTCAGTGTGGTTGATTGTGCTGGATGTGGTCATATAAAAGCCTGGAGGGAAGGGGAACCCGGGCTTGGCCCCAGGTGATGCTGAGGTGCGGGTGAGGGGTAGAGAGAGGAGGAGGGGTGTGGATTGAGGGTGCCCTGAGCATCCTTTACCTCTAAGATGAGGGTTTGGGTTTTAGGGCCTCAGAAGTTCCTTCTATAGTAAAAGAAGACGATTTCTCCATCCCCACACACAGAAGGTTCGGGTTCAGGAATCTGGGGACTCCTCCTGAGTCTAGGCTAACTTCTCATCCGGCTGCTGCTACGGTCCCAGATTGAAAGTTTTTTAAAGAGACAGGCCTTTCTCTTCCAGCCCTGAGAGCAAGGTGAGGCCAGCAGTGAGGAGGGTCTCCTTACCTCCAGGGTGGACACATCCAGCAGACAGTTCTCTGGGGTGTTAGTTCCTGGGGCCGCTGTAACAAAGCACCACGGACTGAGGGACTTAAACAACAGAGGTTGATGGTCTTGCGCTTCTGGAGCTAAAAGTCCAAGATCAAAGTGTTGGCAGGGTTGGTTGCTTCTGAGGGTCCCTCTTTATAAGGACACCAGTCATACTGAATTAGGGGCTCGCCTCCTCCAGGATGACCTCATCTTAACTAATTACATCTGCAATGATGCTACTTCCTGATAAGGTCACATTCTGATGTGCTGGGGGTTAGGACTTCAACCCATGAATTTGGCGGGGTGGTGGCGGGGGACATAATTCAGCCCGTAACACCTGCTTGTGGGTTTCTGTTCTCAGCCCCCAAGTGTGCAGGCTAGAGAGCAGAGCCAGCCCCTGAGGTCCCCTCTGCCATCACTGTGGGTCTCTCCAGTCAGTCTCACCTCTGAGGTAAACAGAACCAGAGAGGGACACCCTGTTCTGTTCCCTTCGTGAGGAAAAGTCATGCTTACAAGTGTCCATATTACTTATAAGGGTTTCGCTGGTGGTACAGTGGTTAAGAATCCACCGGCCAATGCAGGGGACACGGGTTCAAGCCCTGGTCCGGGAAGATCCCACATGCCGTGGAGCAGCTAAGCCCTTGCACCACAACTACTGAGCCCGCGCTCTGGAGCCTGTGAGCCACAACTACTGAGCCCGCGTGCCGCAACTACTGAAGCCCGCATGCCTAGAGCCCGTGCTCCGCAACAAGAGAAGCCACCGCAGTGAGAAACCCACACACCGCAACAGAGAGTAGCCCCCGCTTGCCGCAACTAGAGAAAGCCCACGCGCAGCAACGAAGACCCAACGCAGCCAAAAATAAATAAATAAATTTACTTATTTAAAAAATATATACTACTTATAAGATGGGGGTGTCGCCTCTCTTTCCAAATGCCAGATTTGAGATGCTGCTTCCTGATTTTGCCCTCCCTCTGTGCGAGAATTAGACCAGGTAAGGCAGGAAGCAAGATTTTGTTTCCGCTACTGCTGTCACTGTCCACACTGACCAATGGCCACTGTCACTTCATGCAGGACTCTAAGAAGTTCTGTCACAGAGAACCAGCCAAAACAGGGGGAAACAGCCCGAGGATCAAGTGACACATTTCCCTCACCTCGGTTAATAGGATCATCTGAGGCTGGAACAGCGCTTTACGGCTTCCAGGCAAGGTTGCAGCCCTTACTTAACTTGAGGGCTGAGGCTACGGTACCGAGGAAAGGTGACGCTCGAGGGTGGAATCCTGGCCAGCACTCTGCACCAATGTCCTCCCGGGTCCAAGTCAAACTTTGTTTAGTCTTAGTCCAAAACAAAATGTTTTGTTCACGGAAACAATGGCTTGATTTCGCTCCCCCAGAAACGGATTCAAACGCGCTTAGGAGCCCTACTTCCTGTTCCCCGCCAGCCTCCCGGCCTCCCGGGCCGCGGCGCTGCCCCCACGCCAGTCCGCAGCGCCACCTGCTGGGAGACGCCGGCCGCGCGGCTCCCCTCCCGCCGCTTTCGTCCCGGCCTGAGCCGCGGGCATCGAGAGCGCGGAGGACGCTGGGCTGCAAGAAACAAGCCCAGGAAGGAAGCCCAGAAGGTGATGGGTGGGAACGTGGAGTCGCATTGATTCACTGCGGGCCTGTAAGGTCAGGAACACGGGCCCTGGACTCCGACGGTCTTGGGTGTGCCGCGCGCCGCCCTCACCTTCCAGCCCTGTGACCCTGAACCTCTCTTGCCTTGTCGCGTCTAAAAGAAAAATAACGCGTCTCGGCTCACAGACTGCTTGTGAGGTCCGCAGGACCTCAGGCCTGCAGGTAAAATGTGAAGTGGTGGCTGACCCAGAATAAGTGCTGGAGAAACACAGAAGTATTGTTAATTTCATAAACACATGATATAAAATCAATTCATTCGACAAACCTTTTCTGAGTGGCCACTGTGTGCCGGCCGCGCAATGTCCAAGGGGAAGGGACGAGCCCACCTCTCTGTGTTTATAAAACGAAGGACCCGGCAGACTCCCCTAGGCCACAGGAGCCCTGGTCCTTCATCCAGTCAAAACCTGTTCACTGAGCACCTGGGCCGTCCAGGCCCAAGGAGAGCACATCCCTCAGAGCCCCAGTCCCCAGGGGCCAGGGGCCAGTGGATGCCTGGGGCAGTACCACAGGGTGGTGCCTGCCAGAGGTCTGTGCCCGGACCCCCAGGAGGGAGGGAAGCCTTTCAGAGGAGGAGGCATACAAATCTAGAAGGTTCTGGAATGTTCTCTTTCCACTGAGAGTCATTTTCTCTCCAAAGCACACAGCTGCGGGCAGCACCTGTGGCCCACATAGGATCAGAGCTTCCGTTTGATCCAGCTTGAGATTTTTACCTTTTTAATCTCTGCTCAGAAATGGAGCCCGAATGGAAATGGAATTGCTGCCTCCTTTTGAAATCATGCAGCTGCTGCCACCAGAAAAGAAATTAAAATGCATCGGGGATTTTTCTTCCGCTCTGCGTCGTGCTTACTGTATAAGCTGTTGGGATTCCGCAACAGTATTGAGAACATTCATAATTCCGGGTTTAGATCTTCTTCAGACACTTGGGGGTTGCAGGAGGATGAGGAATTTATTTTAGAATTCTGGGTCTCTGTGGCATCATCAAAAGATAAGTGAAATACAGAGAAGCACTGACGAGGGCTGGGAGAAAGGAACATTCTCTACCACGGGTGCCGGTGGCTTCTGATAACCAGAGGCGGGCAGCCGCTCCAGGATCCTGGTACCCAGACTTCCGCTCCGAGACACTTTGTAGCTTCTAGCCCTGAGGATATGGTGTAACCTTTCCAGCCTTGATTTCTTTATCCACTTATTATCCTGGAGAGCCTGCTGTGCGTCAGCACTTTGCTCGGGGAATGCTCGTGGGCCTGAGTCACGGCCTTACCCTGCAGGAGCTCCAAACCTCCGTCACTGCGAGAAGGTTGCGTCGCAATTCAAGGGGTCTGTGCTAAGTACACGGGCATTCGGGAACCTTCTGAGAAGGGACTCAGGAATGTTCTGAGCAGACTGCAGTCACCGTTTACTTGACAGAAGTCAGGGGATGAGTCCTCCAAGGGCTCGTGAGGTCCCAGGGCCTTTGCCTTTGTCTGTGACATTTATTTACGCACCTGCAGGACTGGTTGAAAACCCCCAGTGCGGTGGGAGGCATGCAAGCGTGGAGAAACTGCAGCAAAGAAGCCTTGAGAAACTGCCTCCCGGACATCCTGATCCCAGGAATCCCAAAGAGGGACAAGGTGGTGGCAGCTGTGTGGAGAAGGGGAGTGGGGGGGAGAGAGTGGGTGGTAGGAGGGGCGGAGACCCTGAAACTCCCTCAGGCAGGAACCAGCCCGGACCAGATTGGATCTGGAGGCCAAACCGACATCCGCCCCTCCTGTGAAGCTGGCCTGACCACTGGTTCTGGGCTGGGTGGGCTGCAGCCTCAGGTGTGCTCCCAAGGCTGCTTATTGAACCTGGTCAGCACCTGGTGACACAGCCCATCCAGGCTATGAAGAGGGCTGGCAGGGATCTAGCCCTGCCCTGTGTACAGGGCTGGCACATAAAACACCGTATTCGCAGCTGGAAGTGAGAGACTATGGCCACGCTGCCGGAAGAGGCTTTCAGTGCAGAAGGAATTGGTCACCTTCTCCCCGGGCAGCGTGACTAGTGCAGCATATTCTCAGCTCTCCGAGTGACTCTGCAGTGGTGGGAGAGCCCTTGCAGATCAACCAGGCCAGGGGTTTCCACCAGTTAAGAGCGTACCCTTTACATAGACTACAATATAAACAGGGCCCCTGGAACTGGGCAGAGCTGTGGCCCCAGCCACAAGGGTCAAGGGGAGGCTGCGGGGGGCGGCACAGAAGGGGGTCACAGAGCCAATCAACTCAAAGCCTCTCTGTCCCCTCCTTGTACCCCTCCTACTGCAGTAAATTCATCTCTGGCTCTAAGTATTAAGTTGAAACTAACCCAAGCGAACTGTAAGTGAAAGGAATCCCAGAAAGAAAGAAATTGGTCGAGGGAGTCTTTCAGCAGGGGCTTGAAGCAGAGTGGAGGTCCCCGCACTTCCCCAAGGGCCCTCCGAGTTTAACAGGTGGGAAGGACCACCTCGTGGCTCAGGGGCAGGGAGAGGCCGGTTGACGCCTGTGCAGGACAGGGTCCTTAGTGACCAGAAGAAGGGGGCTGAGAGGTTAGCTGGGGAGAAATGAGACACTCTCCCGAAGGGCTGCTCTAAGCGGTTCATGCCCGGAGGAGGCCACACCAGCTCATCCATTTACCTCTTGAAAAATCGGCCGAGGTAACACTGGGGACTGCACCCGTGTTCTAGCCTGCTCTGTGAAGTCTATCTCTAAACTGAGGCTACTTCCTTGGAGTATTTTCTCCATTTAACTGAATTTAGGTATCTTTCACAAATTTCTTTGCCTCCCTGGGCTGGATTTGGGATTTCAGAGTGAGCTCATGGATGCTCCTTCCAGCAAACAATCTGGAATAATCTAGTCTCTTAGGATGTGCTCCCTTGGCCTGCAAAGGAGGGCATGGACGACACCACACAGCACGGGCACTTAGCGCCACCTGGTGATCCCTCTAATTAAACTGGGGCGCTGTAGACAGGCGGCAGGTGAAGGCATTTGGACTTGATAGTGTAGCCACTGGGCCACTGAAGTTCGATTTGTGTCACCGTTTCACCCGGCCTCTAAGTCTCAAAGGAATCCACAGTCAGGCTTTCGGGGTTACCTCCAAGTGAGATTCAACATTTAGTCACAAGGATGCACTGGCAGGTAGAAAAAGTGAAACATTCATTAAACTGCTTTGGACTTGTGTCATCAAGTCACACCACTTGGGATGGACTAGATCGTATTAACTTTTTTAAATTCTACAAATTATCTTGTGACGAGCCCTCCTGGATAGCATTACATTTTTTAAATTTAAAGCATTGATTCTGTTAAAATCCATCATAACCTTATAACCCTGCTTTGACTAGTCTTTGGGTTTAGTGTGTCCAAGAATAAAATAAGGAAGGGGCCTGGGCCTCTCTCAACCTCTGGAAGTCTCTGGAAAGCTCTGGAAAGTTCTGGGGAAGGATGGAATGGAAGAGAACCAGAAGGAGGTGAAGCAAGGAGGCACTTGTAATAGTTCAGGCCTGAGATGCTGGAACCTGAGCTGGGCCAGGATCTGTGTGGATGGAGAGGAGAGATGCTGCTTAGGTTTCAGGTTTGGCAGGATTTGGCGATAAATTCTGCGAAAGGAATAAAGTGGTTTATGATCCCCTGCCTGCTAATGAGGGCAGATCCTGGTAACCACAGGACCTTTTGTCTGGAGAGCAGAGAGTCAACACCCTTGGCGTCAACGGCTTTTGGCAGAGTATCAGGCAGGGGAGGAGGGGGAATGAGAGCTTGAAGAAACAGGAAGGGGCCAAACTGCTCAAGCAGGAAAGGGAGCAGGGATGTGAAACGTGGACATTCCAGAGGCTTCAGGAGCCAGTGGTCCTGGGGACCGCCCTGGGGAGGGTCTCCACAGGACAGGGCCCTGGGTATCATGGGACCCAGAAGACCCCCGGAGAGATTTGGTTCAGTCAGATGAGAGGCTTCAGGGAATTCTGAGACCTGAGAATTCTGAGCGCAGTAATGGGAACGGCCTGGGGACCCAGGCCCAGGACAGGGGAGGGAGGCGTCCAGGATGAACCCCCAGTTTCTCTCTCTGATGACCTGGCCTCTGAAGACCGAATGCTTGAGGAAGAGCCAGCTTGTTGGGGAGGTGATACAATCAGATGTCCCCAGATCACACCAACCTGTGGGTTTGAATGGAGTTGTCCTATTATAACAGCAGAGGGCTGAGAATTCTCCCTGAGAATTTCCCCAGGGAGCCGCCGGTGCTGGGGGGACACTGCCTGACCCGCCGAGCCAGAGCGGGAGGTCATTCCCCCTTTGTGCTCCTCCCTGAAGGAGGGGTCTCCCAGGAGCATGCTTGTGCCCCCAGTTCTCAGAGGTCCCCATAAGAATCAGACCAGGGGAAAAACAGAGCAAGGCTGGGCCATGCCCAGCATCGCCCTCCCCGGCAGTGACTGCGTGTACATGTGGCATTTCGCCTGTCCCCTCTCCTCCCAGGGTGCCTTCTGGATGTATGGGGAAGCCTCCTGTGTCCTGTGCAAACGGGGAAGGGAGACGGAGCCTCAGTGATATCTGCTGTGGGTGGGGGAACCAGTACCTGCTAATCCCAGCCCAGATTAGAGCAGGCTAACCAAAGACCCTGGAGTATTCTAAAGTCAGCCCCAGGCAAGCAGGGCATACAAACAGTCCATGACCGATACCAGAGATCCAGCTGGAGATCAGGGAGATTTGGGGAGATTCAGAAAGGGGAGGCCCTTGTCTCTGTCCTCAGGAAGCTCTCCTGAGACTTGCTAGAACAGCAATACCTAATAACTAAGGTTCAAACTCTGAAGTGACCAGCATATTTTTCGGTTTTAGCTTTGCCTAGAAGCCCCACAAATTGTTTAGGAAGGTAAAGCCAGGCCAGAACATTAACCAAATGCCACTGGGTCGATATCCAAGCTTCCTGTTTGACTTGTTACAGGCCATAGAGGGTGGAGCTATTGCCGTGCTATGAAAGGCCTCCTTAGAGGAAAGACTCCCGGATAAGGAGAATACGCCCAGTTATCTCTGTTTGCTGAACTAGGATGAAAATCACTGATTATTGCCCTCAGCTAGGATCCTCACAGCCACAGAAACACTTACAATGCTGCAGAGGGACAGCACTGACTTCTCAAGAAAGGCTTCTGCTTTCTGGGTGTTTGCTTAACATCAGTTCAGGTATTGCTGAGTAGGAGGTGATACCCAGGTGTGCAGCCAGAGGCCTCCCCTCAGGGGAACTGGGAACCTGGCCTTCCCTGATGCCTCTTTCTCTTCTCTCTGCCGCTGCTCCCCAGGTATCATGCATTTATTCAACACTCATTTATTGGAGACTTGCCTTGCAAAGGGTACTCTGGCCAGCACCATGAGGAGTGATAGTTGATTGACTAAATCTTGCCCTCCACTTCTTACGGGGCAACGGTAGAGACGGAGGGAGCAAGGCGAAGTGAGTTGGGGATGCACTGATACTTCCAGCTAAGAGGAAAGGAGGGGGGCGGGGAGTAGGCAGATTTCATCAAGGCTGTAAAGGATGGCCAGTATTTCGTCAACAAAAAAGTGAGAAAAGGGCATTCCAATCTGTGCATAAATTTCCAACTCTGAATAAAATAAATCTCTGAAGCCTTTTTTAGAACATGGCCATGAAATGCTTTGCCACTCTTCTCACTCAGAGATGGGTCTAGTCCCCTCCCCTTGAATCTGGGCCCTATGACTGCTCAACTAATGTCAGTTTCCTGGTCCAGGCCTTAAACTGGCAGCTTCCTCTTCCTAACTCTTAGGATGCTCACTCTTGAACCCAGCTTCCAGACCAGAAAGGAACCCCCAACTAGCCCATGCGAAAAGACACAGGGAGAGGCACCTGTAGGTGTTCTGGCCAAGAGCCCCGGCGGAGGTCCCAGCCAACAGCCAGGGTCAAGGTCCAGACACTGAGTGAGGCTGCAGGTGCTTCCAGCTCCTAGCCCCCGAGCCACCCTGGCTGCCGCCATGCAAAGAACTGGCCTCCGGTAAAATGAGAATAGTGATTTCCAACCTGCAAGGTTTGCATGAGGATTAAATGGAACAAAATATGTGATGTATCCCATCACCAGGGACAAACCAGCGGCGACAAAGTTAGGCTCGGTGGCTTCCTGCCATATGACGTGGGCTGGGGGCAGGAGGGACTGCAGAGAAACGGGGAAAACTCTCATCAAAGGGAGAAGTAAGATTGCTATATGATTTTGGAGAAGAGTAGAGTTTAGGTAAAACTTAAGTGAAGCACTGTATCAAGGGGCTCAAAGCCAAACAGGATTTTGTATAAAAGGATCACCGTCAGACCAGAGCTACAGAGTGGACTCAGGGTCCTGTTTCCTTAGAAACCACGAAGTTGAGATAAATGTGTTCAATTGCGCCCAGAAAGCCCTGGGCTGGAAATAGAGGCGACTTCTCACCGTCACAATGACTCAGACCTTCCAGGCGAGACAGAGATGTTCTGTACTTGCTGTATTGATCTCAGAACAGCGAAGCTTCTGATAATCCGTGCCTTTAGGGGACTGGGTTTTTCAGCACTGCATCCTTTTGTTGATTAACCAGCTTTTACAGGTTCACGTATGTGAATGCCAGGCACACTGCCTACATATAGTGAACGTTCAATAATGGTTTCCCCGTTTCCACACCTTACCTCCTCTTCTCTCTCTCTTTTCAGCCTAAGCTGCTTCTCTGGCCTGACCCCTGTCAGGGAAAAACCCCATAGGTGTCCAACCACCATGGCCACTATGCCTGATAAGCAGAGGAAACTCCCCGAGTGAGAGCCTCCATCTGATTCACAATAGCCCAAAGGCGTAAGCAACTCCAGCGCCCACATATGGATGAAAGGATAAACAAACTGTGGTCTATACATGCGATGGAATACTACTCAGCCTTGAAAAGGACAGAAATTGCAATATAGGCTATAATATGGATGGATCTTGAGGGTGTTACGTTAAGTGAAATAAGCCAGACAGAAAAGAACAAATGTATGTGTGGTTCCACTTACATGAGGTACCTAGAGGAATCAGATTCTGGGGCAAAATAGAAGGTGGTTGCCAAGGGCTGGAGGAGAGGGGAATGGGGTTATTACTTAATGGGCACAGACTTTCAGTTTAGGAAGATGAAAAAGTTCCAGAGATGGATGGTGGTGATGGTCCAACAATGTGAATGTACCTAATGCCATTGAGCCATATACCTAAAAGTGGTTAAAATGGTTAATTTTATGTTGTGTATATTTTACTACAATTTTTAAAAAGCCTCTCCCCACTTTTCCTTACTGAGAACAAGACCCTGCTCTGCTATATTCTGAGCCTCAGAATAAATGAAAGGGACTTCCCTGGGGCCGCAATGGTTAAGAATCTGCCTGTCAATGCAGGGAACACGGGTTCAAGCCCTGATCCTGGAAGATCCCTCATGCCACGGAGCAACTAAGCCCACGCACCATAGCTACTAAGCCCACGTGCCACAACTACTGAAGCCCGCGTGCCTAGAGCCTATGCTCGGCAACAAAGAGAAGCCACCGCAATGAGAAGCCCACGCACCGCAACAAAGCCCCAACGCAGCCAAAAATAAATAAATAATTTTAAATAAATAAATAACAATTTTTAAAAAAGAATGAATGAGAAATTCAGACAGGAGCATCCCTAGGGAGAAGCCAGTGTACCCTGGAGAGGTCTGCCCCAGTCCTCTCCATTCGTACATTAGTCAAAGCAAAACTAAACTGTGTGACGAATTATTTCAAAATACAGTGGCCTAGAGCTGTAGGGTCTCCTTTGTCTCTAAAATAGCAGCCATGTGGCACTGACGTTCACAGTCCTTCTGGACTCACGTTCTTTCCCATCACTGTTCCTCACCCCAAGGGCACTGCGGTGGTCTGCATGGTGGAAGTTGAGGTGCCCCACGGCTAAGGAGCAGCTGGGGAAGAGGGAAGGGAGTGCCAGGCTAAGTCGTTGAGACATCACCTGCTCTTTCATTCCATCGGCAAGGGCTTGGACAAGTACAAGGCAGCTGGGCAGCCACATACCCAGCTACAATTCTATTATGATGAAGGGAGAAGAGGACAGATTTTGGTGCTAAACTAGCGGTCTCTACCAAGAGTGACTCTGAAACAAGAGTCACCCTCAACACTGGTGCTTGAGGAGAGTTCTTTGCTCCAATCCAGAAGGATGACGAGGATGTCTAGAACTCGGAATTAGTGCCTGGAGACCCTTGGACCCCAATAGAGGAGGTTTGCCGCCATCACTCTATCCATTCTATCATAACCGTGTCACCATCAGCTGTTAAGCGTGAGGCAAATGACTTGTTGCTAATAATAAAGTACACATGTTTGCAAACCGTTTACTATTTTGTGTAGAGAGTAACCAGGTTAGCCTCTTAATGGCATCACTGTCACTCAGGAAAAATCACATGGGCTTCCTGAGTGGGAGGGAAAGGCAGAGTGAGGCCCAGCAGCCTGGAGTTGCGTGACGTGTGTTTGCATACGTGAGTTTTACCCCTCAGGAGCATCGGCAGGGCACTCCCAGCGTGAAGGGCTGGAAAGGCAAAGAAGTCTAAGAACAGGCAGCAAGATACAGGGGAAAGAGCATGAATCCGAGACTTAAGGAACTTGGGTTCTAGTCTTCGGTCTGCCGTTAACTAAGCCAAATGAGCACATATCCTGAAAGCCTGTAACGTGCCAAGCACGTGTGCAGAAATGTCCTTGGGAAGATCACGTGACCTCTCTCCCTGTTGGTCACTTCCACCCCTGCCCCCATAAAATTAAAGGTTGAATTCAGTATCTGCTGAAACCTTCCTCAACTCTATGATATCCGATTCTGTGACGTAAAACCTCACCCCCTTTGATCTTGGGGAGCGAAATGAATGGGACAAGAAGAAGAATTCACAGAGAAAAACCTCAGTCACTGACACAGTCACCCTGCCAAGAATGCAGCTTGAATCTAATCACAAGAAAACAACAGATAAGCCCAAATGGGGAAGGTTGTATCAAAATAAAGTGGGTCAGAGGACTGTATCCTTTCAACCAATTATTTGGCTGTGTAAGAGAATAACCCCCCACACACACAACACACACATACAAGGAGAACAACTTATAAAGCAAATTGGATAAAAGGTTAATAACAGGTGACTTTGAGAAAAGGGTATTCGGGAAACTTTGTACTATTTTTATTCTTTTTATATATATTTTTTAATTTATTTATTTCATTTATTTTTAATTTTTGGCTGCGTTGGGTCTTCGTTGTGCATGTGGGCTTTCTCTAGTTGTGGTGAGTAGGGGCTACTCTTCATTGTGGTGCACGGGCTTCTTATTGCGGTGGCTTCTCTTGTTGCGGAGCTCTAGGGGCGCGGGCTTCAGTAGCTGTGGCGCGCGGGCTCAGTAGTTGTGGCTTGTGGGCTCTAGAGCACAGGCTCAGTAGTTGCGGTGCACGGGCTTAGTTGCTCCACGGCACGTGGGATCTTCCCGGACCAGGGCTTGAACCTGTGTCCCCTGCGTTGGCAGGTGGATTCTTAACCACTGCGCCACCAGGGAAGCCCCATTTTTATTCTTGCAACTTGTCTGTGAGTTTGAAGTTTTTTCCAAATAAAAAGTTGTTTTAAAATTTCTTTCTCAGTCCTTAAATATCTACCCAACTGTGGTCAGTATCAGAAATTCCGACGCTTGGAAATATATTCCTTTGAGAACTTTAGAAATGAGTTGTAGCGAGCACTCTCATATACTACGGATAGAACTGTGAACTGATTGAGGGTCTGTCCAGAAGACAATTTACCGATATAAATCAAGAGCCTTAAAATGATCATGGATTAGTGAATAGTTGTGAGATACAGCAAATACAGTAAAATATTATTGTAGAACTTGGGTGGGTATGTGAGGGTTCACTGGAAAATGCTTTTGACATTTCTATATGTTTGAAATTTTTAATAATAAAACATTGGGAGGTGGAAGGGCTCATGATTCACTAAGAGTGAAGCCTGAGGAAATAGTCTGGTGATGCAATTTAAAAACCTGTATTGCAGAATGTTTGTGATGGACACCAGTGACCTCTCTTTTCCTGGAAGCTGCCCTTCTCTCTCAGTCATGAGAGAGGGTCTCTGTAGCCACGCTCCATCCCTCTGGGCACTGTTGACTTAACTGGGCATTTAGCCCACTCCTAGCAGGTTTCTGTCTCCAGAAAGTTGGAATTTGACTTATAAATTTGTGTTCATTCTTGGCTGGTCTGTTAAATGGGAAAAATGTCAAAATTTAAGAGCTATACTGTGGCTGTTATGGGGTGAATTGCATCCCCTCAAAAATATGTTGCAGTTCAAACCAAGGACCTCAAAAGTGATCTTATTTAGAAATAGGGTCTTTGCGGGTGTAATTAGTTAAGAAGAAGTCATGCTGGAGTAGGGTGAGCCCTTAATCCAACACGACTGGTGTCCTTTTAAGAAGAGGGGAAGAGACACAGACAGACAGGGAGAACTCATGTGACGATGGAGGCAGCGGCTGGAGCGATGCATCCCCGAAGCCCGGGGACACCAAGGACTGCAGAAAACTTCAGAACTAGACGATGCGAGGAGGGCTCCCCCTACAGGTCTCAGAGAGAGCACTGCCCTGCTGACACCTTGATTTCAGACTTCGAGCCTCAGAACTGTGAAAAGATAAATTTGTCTTGTCTTAAATTTCTGGTCCTTTGTTATGGCAGCCCTCAGTGACTAGCGCAGTGGCCGTCCTCCACCATGTGAACTGAATAGAAGAAGGAAGCAGGTGCGTTAAGAGATCAGGGAGGAGTGGGCTAGCGTCTCAGTCGAGGACATTCACTTTCTGCTTCTAGTCTCTTCCTGAAGACAGGCTACATCCCTGCCCTCAGGCTCTGAGACTGCGCCTGTCCTTCACTTACAGAGCCCTTTTTCTATTTCAGCCAGCTTGAGTCACATGTTGCTTATAACCAAGTTCTAATAACGAGAACCATGGTCAGGGCAGCCTCACTTATAACAGCAAAACAAAAAGGGGAGCGGGGGTAGACCAACAGAATGGCTGACAACAGAGAACCAGTTACATACATGGTGGTATATTCAAAAGAAAGGCCATTAAGCAGTCCATCAAAAATCACGTTATTGAAGCGCATATACTCCTGCACTTTACACCTTTTATCTTTAAACATTTTTTCTTTACGCATTTTCCCCTTAAATATGCTGCTGCCTCTGAATTACAGTGAGGTCCTTTTCCTCTGGGCGTAGAAAGTCATTCTTTTCATCCCCAGATGTAGGAATTTAATTCCCCTCATTTCCCTTCACTCTAACTTCAAGGCCACTGCCCTTTTCTGCCCCCTGGGAGCACCTGCGGCCATCACAGCTTCCACAAGGCGAGGATGACGGAGTTTGTCGCCTTCCAGGTGGAGACTGACACTATGGGTCTGGACAGAAATGGTGCTGAGATGGGCCCTTTTTAAGAAAGATGGCCCTCCATGACCCTTGTGCTCTCTGTTCCAATTTACCTGGTCCTCTTGGAGAAACAGAGGCAAGGTCATCACTCCCTGCTAAATATCACAGAGAGAGCCCTGGCTGTCCTCCTGGGATGTGGAACGAACACAAGGCTCCCCACAGACACGCGCCCCTCCATGGAGCCTGCTGTACCCGAGCAGCCTTCCAAAAACGCACTGGCGTGAGGGTTGCTCGTTTCTTTTTTATTAAAATAAAATACATACTAGAGCCCTAATTATGGCAGGTACTGTCCCAGGTGCTGTCACTGGCCCCCAGGAGCACTTGGCTAGCAGAGGGGCCAGACGAGAACATGGCGCATTATACTATTCTGATCCAGAGAAGCCTTCTGGGGTCCCAGAAGAATAGCTTCTCTTTGTGTTTGTTTGATTACGGTGGTAAAATACACACAGAATAAAATTTACCATTTTAAGTACACAGTTCAGTGGCATTGAGCACATCCACATTGCTGTGCACGATCACCACCATCCTCTCCAGGACCTTTTCATCTCCCCAAACAGAAACTCTGTACCCGTTAAACAATCCCCATCACTCTGTCCTCTGGAAACCTCTGTTCTACTTTTTTGTCTTTATGAATTTGACTAATCTAAGTACTTCATTCAAGTGGAATCATATAACTTGTCTTTTTGTGTCTGGCTCATTTAATACATATAACTATTATACAGGTGTTAGCATAAGTGCTTTCAAGATTCATCCATATTATAGTGTGTATCAGAATTTTATTCCTTTAGAAGGCTGACTACTACTCCATTGCATGGATATATCACATTTTATGTATCCATTCAACCATCCATGGACACTTGGGGCATTTCCGCCTTTTGACTACTGAGAATAATGTTGTAGTGAACAGTGGCATACACTGTTTAAGAACATTGGCGTGTCTGTTTAAGTCTGTTTTCAATTCTTTGGGGTATATACCTAGGAGTGGAATTGCTGGGTCATATGGTAACCCTATGTTTAACTTTTTGAGGAGCTGTCATACTATTTTCCAGAGCAGCTACACCATTTTACATCCCCGCCAGAAGTGCACAAGGATTCCAAATTCTCCATGTTTTTGCCAACACTTGTCATTTTCTGGGTGGTTGTTTTTTTTTTTTTCCCAATAGCCATCCTAACAGATGTGAAGAATAATGTCTTTGCTGAATTTGGAAGAATGCATAGAACTAACTAAGCAACAGTGCGGGGAGAAGAATGCCCTCAGCAGAGCCAGCAGTATGTGGGATGTCAGGACTGCATGAGAGTCCTAGGGGCTGTGAGTAGAGTGGACAACTGGGGAGACCAGCGGGGAGGCTGGGGCTCCAGGGAGAAACCAGACGTGGAGGGCCATGGGGGCTGGGCCCAGGCAACGAGACACTCCCTAGAGCATCCGGAGCCCCAGGATAGCGTGGAGTGCGGTGCAAGGCCTGGAGGCATGCAAGCTCGGTGGGGACCTCCTGGTCCTCTTGTCACCTGTGGGCCTTCAGGCACGGTATTCCACCTACCCGACTTCCATCTCCTCCACTGAAAATGGGGACACAGTTGTGACTTCATCACAGGATGGCTGCCAGGCTGTAATGAGACAATCCAAGTAAAAGTCACACAGCCTCTGACCCAGGGCACTCGCTCCCTGAATGATAGCCACTATTATCAAGGGGAGTGAATTATCCTAACAGTAGAATGATAATGGTGCAGACATTTGAGGAAGGCACTGAGCATAACGTGGAGTCAGCCCCAGCCGGGCCACATGGAGGATAAGAGAGGACTAAGCCTCCCTCCTCAGCAAGCTCACGACCCCTTGCAGGAGGCTCTGAGCCAGGCCTTCTTACTGCACTTTGGAGCTGCAGAAGCCGGGTGAGAATCTGTGGTGGACTTTATAAATTTTCTGCCAAATGTTCCACTTACCCTCCCCATTTCCCTATGAGAAAATGATCCGTCGCCATTACCAAGTGAATCGTGTCCCCTCAAAATTCATATGTTGAAGTCCTGGCCCTCAATGTGACTGTATTTGGAGGTGGGGTCTTTAAGCAGGTAATTAAGGTTAAATGAAGTCATAAGGGTGGGGTCCTAAGCCAGTAGGACTGGTGGCCTTATGAGAAGGAGAGACACACAGAGGAAATGCCCCCTGAGGACACAGACAGAAGGCAGCCTTTCTACAAGCCAAGGAGAGAGGCCTCAGAAGAAACCAACCCTGTGGCACTCGATCTTGGACTTCCAGCCTCCAAACTTGTGGGACTATAAATTCCTGTTGTTTAAGCCACTTAGTCTATGGTATTTTGTTATGGCAGCTCTAGAAAACTAATACGATCCCTCCTAGTTAAGCTCATGTGTCCTGCTTGGTCCAATAAATGTGAGATGTGTGTCTTCCAAACAAGATTTAAGAGCCTGTGTGTTGTTGTGTCAGGGACTCCTTTGACCTCAGCAACATTCCTGGTAGAGGCTACTCCAACACCTGGGTCCCAGAGTGAAGCTGATGTAGAGCAGAGCTGTAGACAACCCATGATAGACAGGTAGGATGACTGAGAAATAAGCCTTTATTGTTTTAAGCCACTGACATGAGGGTTGTTTGTTACTGCAGCATCACCTAGGCCATCCTGACTGTTGTAGATGCTAAGATCCATAGCTCTGTGAGCTTGCTGAGTTTTTTTTCACCTTTCTGAGCCTCTTCTTATATATAAAAGAGGCATGATAATGCCTGCCTTGTAGGGTCATTATTCCCTCACTCAACACATATTCACTGCGGGCTGCTCCGTGTCAGCCCTGGGCCAGGCATGGTGGTACAGCAGAAGCAGCAACGACACAGAACCTGCCTTCATGGACTTCACAAATAGGACAAAAGGAAGTGAACGAATAAATAATTACAAACTGTGATAACCTCTTATGGTAGGCAGGATGATTGACCCCCGAAAATGTCCATGTCCCAACCCCCAGAACTGGTGAATACGCTAATGACGTGGCAAAGGGGAATTCAGTTTGCTGATGGAATTAAGTGTTGCTGATCAGCTGACCCTAAAACAGGGAGATTGTCCTGGATTATCTGGATGGGCCCTGTAATCACAAGGGTCCTTAAAAGTGGGAGATGGGGACAGGAGAGAGGAAACAGAGAGAAGTGACACGAGAAGGACATGGCCTGACGTTGTTGGCTTTAAAGATGGAAGATGGTACGGATTTTAAAGGTGTGGTCAGGAAAGGCCTCTGAAGACTTGAAGTGTAAGCAGATCCATAAAGGATGAAAAGGTGGGAAGAGTCGTTTGGGGGCAGATTTCATAAGTTAATGAAGGTTGTGAACTTAACCTCATGTTTGACCCCTAGGAAGCAACCGATGTATAGTGACTATGATTATAAGACATGCACGTGTACAGTTTTCAAAAAAAATCCAGCAGCTGAGAGAGAAGGCCATGCACTTTCCTGCCCCCGTGCCTTTGCTCATGCCTCTGCCCTCTGCCACCTTTCTCTTCTTTCCCTGACTGGTAAGACCCTCCACTGGTATATATATGTATAACTGAATTGTCTTGCCGTACACCAGAAACTAACACAACATTGTAAATCAGCTATACTTTAGTTAAAAAAAAAAAGAAAGAAAGAAAGAAAGAAAGAAAGAAAGAAAAAGACCCTCCCCCGGTGTCAGAGGAGGCAAAGTCAGATGGTTTTCTGGTTCCTTCCTCAGGGCTTTCATTTCATTCACTTCTGAGCAAATGTAACACACACATGAGAATGCCCCCTAGAGGTATTTATTCTCATCCAGCCCCACGGCCTTCCTCTCCTCTCCTTTAAGGATGGAAAAGGTGCTACAAGAACTTGGGATTGACGGACAAGGGCAGACTAGCAATAATGACAGTAACTGAGTGTGCGGGGCTGGAAATTATAAGGAAATGAAAAGAAAAGAAATGTCCAGTTTATTCATCAACACCCCTACCCCTGCTTAAAAAAATTCTGGAGCTAGCGCATACAAAGTTATCACCTATTACTTATTTATTATTATAATAATTATTAGTAACTATATGAAGCATGGTGGGAATTTGAGTTACTAATTCTGCTTATTGTCCTAGAAAAAAATCAGGGTTTCTGGACAGTCCTCTCTTGCTCCTTCAATCATCTGTTTTATTCTTTTCTGGTTGGTGATCAAGCCTTTGAGGATAGAACAAGAAGAGGGGCCTGCTGTACTTCAACAATATTATTGCTGTCCTTTCTGTCCTTTCCGGGAACAGTGGCCCAGGGCTGGTGTTTGATCAGCTCAGCCTCCAGCCAAAGTCGGCAGGACTTTTTGAAATTGTCTCCAATCTTGGTCACCCAACGCTGAATGCTCCATGCTTATTTGCTGAGCGCCCAAAGAGCCACACAGAATGTGGGCTCAAAGTTCTAGAATTCGAGAAATTTAGTTATGTAAAATGCTTTAATCTCTTGTTCTTAAAACTCAGTGTTGATAAAAGTGTAGCTGTTGAGACTGGTCCCAGTCAACCTGCAACGGAGGGCTGGTCAGGTTTCTCCACACACCATGCACTTCTCCACTTCCATGCCTTTGGTCATGAACCTGCCCTCGCCTGGAACATCTCCTTGCCACACCAGGAACCCTCTTCCACATCAGACTCCCTCAAGCGGAGCAAATTGCTGGCTTATTCCATGATCCCAGAGGACTTACTGTATATACCTTGTATGTACCTTCACTGTAGCTTTTTATTGACCTGCCTCCCTCATTGGACTGTGAGCTCCTTTGGGCAAGGAGCACCTCTTCGTCATGTTAATATGCCCAGGACCTACCACTGTGCCTGAAATAAGGGGATATTCAGTAAATATCTGTCGAATGAATGAGTGAAGGAAGGAATGAGTGAAAGAGTGAGTGAACAGTGAATTTTCCTTTGTTTACACCTGTAACCAAAGCCTTCTTTGTACTTTAGCTTTTAGATTCAAAGCTCTAAGAAGAGTCAGAGGGACTTCCCTGGTGGTGCAGTGGTGGAGAATCCACCTGCCAAAGAAAGGGACATGGGTTTGAGCCCTGGTCCGGGAAGATCCCACATGCCTCAGAGCAACTAAGCCCGTGCACCACAACTGCTGAGCCTGCGCTCTAGAGCCCCCGAGCAACAACTACTGAAGCCCGCGCACCTAGAGCCCGGGCTCCACAACAAGAGAAGCCACCGCAGTGAGAAGCCCACACACCACAAAGAAGAGTAGCCCCCGCTCGCCGTAACTAGAGAAAGCCCGTGTGCAGCAACAGAGACCCAACACAGCCAAAAATTAAGTAATTAATTATTTAAAATAAAAGAAGAGCCAGAATGTTCTAGATGATAGCAAAGTGTACTGATAAACATACCTTTTGATGGCTGAACCAGTGTTCTCTATATTCCCACACTTGGCCTTCAGTGCATAGTTGAGGGAAGCAGCAACATACCTCACGCCATAGACTAGCTGACTCTTTTTGTCTTAATTTACCACAATTCTCTTCGGTCCTGAGTAGTACTTATTAAGTGACCCCAGGCCTACTAAACAGTTTGTGGTTGTGAGATATATTATTGGAGCTGAGATTTAAACTGTAATACAAACATACACTCAGCAACACCTTGAAAATACCTTGGGGCATTGACAGGGAAACGTGTGTCTGGTCTTTTAAATACCTCACTGTGTCAACCTGCCGATGTGATGTGGAAACGACCCAAGCGTCCATCAGAAGAACACTGTGGGCTGTTTATACAATGGGGTACAACAAGGGAATTCCCTGGTGGTCCAGTGGTTAGGACTCAGCACTTTCACTGCTACGGCCCGGGTTCAATCCCTGGTTAAGAAACTAAGATCCTGCAAGCCGCAAGGCACGGCCAAAAAAACCCAGAAAACAACGGGGTACAACCAGCCATGCCATGGATGAAACGTACCAACATAGCGCTAGATGAAAGAAGCCAGACACAAAATAGTACATACTGATTGATCACACTTGTATAAAGTGCCAAAACAGACAAAACTAATCTATGATGATAATTCATGGTATTAGTTGCCTTTTGAAGGGGGTGTTAGGGGTTTTTCTGGGGTGTTGATTACATGGGATGTTTGCTTTACAAAAATGTCAAGGAACTCTTACCCTTAAAGATTTGTGCTCTTTTTTAGCATGTGTTTGTATTAGCCTGCTCAGAGTAACACAGACTGGGAAGCTTAAACCACAGATGTTTATTGTCTCACAGTTCTGGACACTGAAGTCCAAAATCGAGGTGCTGGCAGGGTTGCTTTCTCCTGAGGCCTCTCTCCTTGGCTTGTAGACGGCCGCCTTCTCACTGTGTCCTCACTTGGCCTTATATGCATCTCTGGTATCTCTCCCTCTTCTTATGAGAACGCCAGTCCTATCGGGTTAGAGCCCTGCCTCTATGACCTCACTTAACCTGAATTACCTCTCTAAAGACCCTATCTCCAAATTTAGTCATATGGAGATTAAGGCTTTGACATTATGGATTTGGGGAAGACACAGTTCAGTCCATAACAAGGTTGTATTTTAATAAAAAGTTTACTTAAAGCAAAACAAAAGGCACAAACACAAACAAAAGAGTCCTTGGACTCTGAATCTTCCACAGGCAAGAGGCAGGCTTTGAAGGCTGGGCAGCCCCCTAGGAGATCAGGCTTCCTGCCTCCCCCTTCAGATGTGAGTAGAAGACTAATCACCAGGGGAAGCCTCTGAGGATGGAGGGGGCCAGGGTTCCTCCCAGAGAGCAGAACTGGAACCTAATCAAGGAACCACTTTCTCCAGTGTGGGAGCCTTACAGTGTCCACCCATTAGGATTTCAGAATTGCCCCAAACCAGGGACTTCTGTGTGTCTCCTATTCTCCTTCTGAAAGGGAGCATTTATTATGATTATCCTGTCCTGTCCCAACAACATTCATTGGGAGTTTTAGGGTGGGGAGGATCCTCTTCTTTTTAGTCCATGAGCTCTACACCATGAGGACTCACATCCTGAAACAGGGGATCAACACCTCACCCAGACACCCAGGACTTTGAGCTGGGTGCAGTGATGGACGCTCCTCCCGCTTGGGGAGGGACTAAGCATGTTTCACGTGTGGGGGAAGAGTAAAGTGGATACACGGAGGTCAGAGGGTAGACTACCACGGAGATTGTCTTGATCCTAACCAATCCACCTTCTCTTCTTGGACACAGAAGACTATTTCTCAGACTCCTTTGTAGTTACATTGGGGTCACATGGCTGGCTTCCAGCCAATGGGATGTGAGTGGAAGGATGCTACCAGGCCTGGCCAAAAGTACCTGTGCCATCCTCCTCGTTCTCTCTTTGCTCTTTGGTCAGTTGGATGCAGAGGAGTCAATCAAGGACTCCAAGGAGGTTCTAGAACTGTGCTGTCCAATAGTTGCATGTGGCTGTCAATCACTTGAAATATGGCCCATCTAACATTAGATGTGGTGTAAGTGTAAAATATACACTGGGTTTCAAAGACTTAGTATGAAAAAAAAGAATGTAAATAGCTCATTAATCATTTTTGTATGATTACATGTTGAAATGATAACATTTGGGATATTTGGGGTTAAATTATGTTATTAAAATTAATCTCTTTGTTTTTACTTTTTCAATGTGGTTACTAGAAATTTTTAAAATTCTGTGTGTGGTCGTGGCTCACATTATATTTCTGTTGGGCAGCCCTGTTCTAGAACAGTGTTTCTCCACTTTGTTTTGCATTATCACCCCCCTAAGGAGACTTTTAGATGTCTCTTCTCCTAATTTCTTCTCTCCTATGAAGTTTGAAACACATAGATACTGTTTATCTGTTTATGTACTGTGGCCCTTGTAATATCAAAGATTTTCTCATCCTTCTGCCCCAAGAACCAATTGTGCCCCCTTGGGAGCAATATTTTCCGTGTTGAAAGTGCATTTTTATTATTTTTTTTAATTTTTTTTGCGGTATGCGGGCAGGCTCCGGATGCGCAGGCTCAGCGGCCATGGCTCACGGGCCCAACCACTCCGCGGCATGTGGGATCCTCCCGGACCGGGGCACGAACCCGTGTCCCCTGCATCGGCAGGCGGACTCTCAACTACTGCGCCACCAGGGAAGCCCTGAAAGTGCATTTTTAGAAGACAGTTTCTTTGTAAGATGGGAGGACCCAGATGGAAATCTGCTCCCTAATGAAAGCAAGAAACAAACCATTATGGTAAAAGCCACTGAGATTTTAAGGTTTTCCCTAAAATTTACCCCAACACACCAAAGCCTAAATTTTATAGTAGCATCAATAAACCCAAAGATATCTTACAGAATCAAAAATCAGGAATTGGGCTTCCCTGGTGGTGCAGTGGTTAAGAATCTGCCTGCCAATGCAGGGGACATGGGTTCGAGCCCTGATTCGGGAAGATCCCACATGCTGCGGAGCAACTAAGCCCGTGCACCACAACTACTATGCCTGTGCTCTAGATTTCGCGAGCCACAACTACTGAGCCCATGTGCCACAACTACTGAAGCCTGCGCACCTAGAGCCCGTGCTCCGCAACAAGAGAAGCCACTGCAATGAGAAGCCCGCGCGCAGCGATGAAGACCCAATGCAGCCAAAAATAAATAAATAAATAATTTATTAAAAAAACAAAACTCAGGCATCTATATCACTCAGTCTATATATGATCTTAATGTCTCACCATGTCACACAGCCCCCAGCACCACCCCTTCATCTGGCTTTTGTTGCCAGCTTCCTTTTCATGGTGCCAGTTCACCCCACTATGCCCTCTTCACTCCCTTTGCTCCCTTTGCTCTCTGTGCCTTGAATGACTTTCTCTTCCTTCCGGACTCAGCTCTAGTGCCGCTTCCTCCAGGAAGCCCTACCAGTCTCCACTACTCCCAGACCCCATAAATGCTTTGGCCAGAATCAGAGCTGTTTTATGCATTAAGCACTACAGAGAAATAAACCATTAGTAATACAAAAAGAAAATGCTCGAGTCCGCTCTAAATGTCAGAGAGGAAATCACAGTGGAAAGATATTGAAGTCTTAGCCTGCTGTGCTTAAAATATTTCACTTTTGCATATTTTGCAAAACACATGACCGTGTGAACTCATTGCTAGGGCCCCTCTCGGGTGAGGAAGTAAACCCTGTAAGTTAGGAGCTCTGAAGTTTAAGCCCCACAGGGTTTCTACAGAGAACTGAGCGCCTGTCTGTGAAAAGCTTTGCAGTCTTGTGCCCTGGTCGTGGGAACTTTTAAAGTAATTCAACAAAATAAACACTTGTTGAATTATGTTATATACAGTATGTGTTTAGCAAGTGTTTTATGACTGAATACTCGTTCGGGCACAGGAAAAACTAATATGTCATTTGATAAGGTCGTAGATGTACTGAGGGCCCAAAGAAACTTATCCTCCCTAGAGATAAAGAGAATAAGGGTCGGGGGTGGGGGGGAACAAGGGATGAATGAGGGTTGGAAACGGTGTCGTTAGAAACAAGTGGGAAAAGAGAGAATCCTAAGGATGCGAGAGGTAAACCAAGTACTGTACTCCTGGAGTGAAAAGGACGGAGAGCCCAGGAGCCACTGTAGGTACGTGACGGACACGCGGGATGGAGCGGCTGGCCTGCCCCGCCCCCAGCTAGTCCCTCCTTCCGTCGCTCGCCCCGCCCCCTCAAAACCCAAACCGGTAACCTCTACCCGGCTGCCTTCCATTGGCTATGCAAATGAGAGAAGTCTGTCGGGACCAATAAGCCGCGGACACGGCTTGGGGACGTCTTCCGGCCCTCCCCTGCCGCACCGCCCCGCGTTTGCCTCGCGGGCCGAGGACTGGACGTGAGGCGGCGGGGGCGCGGCACGGCGGAGGGGAGGCGGTGGCTGGACGAGGCGGTGGCCGGACTACGCGGTGGCCCCGGACCTCGGCATGGCTCGCCTGGTGCTTGGTAGGCGCAGGCCTCTTCGTCCGGGGGGGGGGGGGGGGGGGGGGCGGCCGGGGGGGCCGGGAATCCCCATGGCGGGCCGCGGACGGGGGAGCGAGCGGGTGCGTGGCCTTGGCCGGGCCCGCGCTGGCGGGGAGGGTCGCTGGCCCGGCCCACGCGGAGGACGCAGTAGGGGAAGCCCCTGGGGCGGTGGGGGAGCTCCGGGGACTGGGGCTGCTCTTGGCCGGAGCCCCCTGCGCGGGCCCTCGGGCAGAAGTGCGGGGCGCGTGGGGAGATGGGGGCGCCCTTGGCGGGGGCGACTTCCTCCCATCCGGGAGGAGCGTGTGCGCGAGCGCGGCCGGAGGCGGGAGCCCCGAGACCGGGCTCGAACCCAGGGCGCCTGGGACAGCTCCGAGCGTGGGGCCGAGTGGCCGGTGCCGGGCTCCGGTGAAGGGGCGGCGTTGGGTGGGCCGGGTGTGAGCGAAGGCCGGGAGCTGCCTTTGAGCCCAGAGACCGTCTATGGCTGATCCCTGGCCGAGGTTGGGTACTGGGGGGCCACCTAGCAGGGGGACCTTGTTCTGGGCCTCGAGTGTGTGCGGGAGAGTCACGGGCTTCTCACACTGAAAGTTGTCCTCACCACCTGTTTTATGGAATTCCCACTTGTAAAAAACCTGAACTATCAAAACCCGGTCCTGAAATAAATCCTTCCTAAAGCGGGTCTTACGATGCAAGAGCACTTTAAATGTGGTTGCACTTCTAACAACCAAATTGAACCCAGACTTTCTGGACTTACGTAAATGTCAGTTTTAGAGACTACAGTAGTGTGGTTGAGGATCCCGTTCCTTCCTGGGCTCCCCTTGGTCCCAGCCAAAGTGCTCTGACAGTGGATACCTGAACACTGTGGATCCAGATAGCAGGGTTTGAGTCCCACCTCTCCGTCACCCCCGCATCTACTAGCTGTGTGGCTGGGAGCTAGTTACTTAACCACTCTGGGCTAGTACTCCATAGGGTTGTTCTCAGGATTAAGGAATTTATATGTCTAAAGAGAGTAAACAAGATCGAAATATTTGCCGTATTAGAAATATTTGCTGTATTACCATAGAGAGAATAGATGAGGGGGAAAGAACTTAGTTTCTGTTCCGTTGCCTGCGAGTGAATTCAGACAGGGCTGTGAAAGAGTGTAGGATTCTTACAATTAATTCATTATTATAATAAATGTAGTCAGCCTTTTGGGGTGCCCTCTCGGTTTCTGGATGAGTGCTTTGGGACCATGTACTCTTGCTAGCAGGTGTGGGACAGAGATGTTAGTGACGTGGATTTAGAACATCCTTTACTACCCTGGAGGAATCATGGGAGGCCACAGATGGCAAAATCATTGCTCACATAGATTCTAGACCCTTGGGTGTTCCGGTTTCGCGTCGGTGCTCGTTATCAGCGAGTGGAATGGCCGTGTGAGTTTTAGAAACAACAGTATTGGTCATCCTTGACCTACTTTATCACCTTAAGTGGGCTGAGGGGTTTTGTGGGGGTAGTTGCTGACTACTTTTCAGCTGTTGGAATTTGTACCTTTTCTAATGCTTTTCTGAGTAGCATGTTTGATTTCCTTGTAACCCTACTAGGTCTTACTGCCTTCTAAGGAACTTAGGTCTTGAACCTTTATCAAGACATTTCCACTGACAGCCACTTATGAGGAGGGAATGCTCCTATGAGAACCAGGCCACTTTATAGATAAGAAAAGTCCAGCCCCCTTACTGGGGGGGGAAAAAGCTCAAGTTCATGTTCTACTGAGTGTCATTAGGCATGACCATCTTTGTACAGAAAGGAGGCCCATTTCTGAGGTAAACAGTCATGGTTCATCCTTTGATGACTCCGGCCTGCTTGACACAGCATGAGGAGGAGAGTACATTGTTTATTGCTGTCCCTGATTGGCATGAGGAGGGAAAGAAGGTAATTCTCCTGCCACAGGCCATAGAATGCCCCTCCTGGGGTTATACTTCTGTAGGCTCCGGTCCTTTGGTTAAAATTTGGGGTTGCATAGCAAGGTACTCTTTCTAATTATGTGGCCTTAGGCAAGTTACCTTTTCTGGTCTCCGTGTCCTGTGCTAAAAATGGGCGTGATGATACACACCACATAGAGTAGATGAGCTACTGGTACACAGTGCTGTGTAAGTGTTATTCTTAGTTAAGATGGCAGTTTTTGGAGGGTACTTGGACAGATACATATATCAAAATGTTAGCCATACCCCATTCCCCTTGTAAGATTTTCTCTTAAAGAGATCATATTTATTTGAGGAGGGAAGAAGTGTTAGAATTTTTAGCATTGGCCTGTTAACAGAAAAAAATGGAGACCATCAAATTATGTCAGTAGTGGATTAGGAACATGATACAGCCATTAAAAATGGTTACATGGGGGGTAATGGGTAATCCATAATTACTTATGTAGAAAATGTAACTTATTTTGAGTGAAACAAGGTTACAGAAGGGAATGTATGTAGTAAGATCACATTTATATAAATGTTTAGGCCTCTCTATAGTGTAGATATGTTAGTT
The DNA here is from genome assembly GCF_005190385.1 of Monodon monoceros. NCBI lineage: Eukaryota > Metazoa > Chordata > Mammalia > Artiodactyla > Monodontidae > Monodon > Monodon monoceros. The sequence continues at coordinate 80,626,004 of NW_021703775.1, forward strand.
AAGAGTACCCACCAAAATATTAATAGTTCATTCTGGTGGGACTGTTGATAGTTTTTCTTTTTTTGGCTTTTCTCATTTTTGAAACTTTCACAAGGAGCTCAGTATATTGAAAAACTAATAATTCATACGGATTTTTTTTTTTAAAGGAGATAAACGTCTTTAAACGTAGTAGATCTCCATAGAGGATTTTCTAAGACCAGTCTTCCTCTCACGCTTACTCAGAATTAGGACTGTCTCTGCTTAGGTTCTTGATTTACTTGCTTTATTAAATATGTCAAACTCTGTAATCTTTCCTGCAGCACCATCCAATAGAAATATAATGCCAAATTTGTATGTAATTTTAAATTTTCTAGTAGCCACATTTAAAAAGACAAAAAGAAGTAGGTGAGATTAATTTTAATATATATTTATTTATCCAGTATATCTAAAATATCACCTCAAGAGGAAATCAATATCAGAAATATTAATGAGATAATTTACTTTTTTCCCCACCAAGTCTTTGCGATTTGGTGTGCTGTTTACACCTACAGCACACCTCAGTTTGGAGCAGCCATGTGTGGCCAGCGGCTGCCATGTTGCACAGCAGTTAGCAAGGGAGCCTCGCTTTGTTTTGCTTGACCTCCATCCACACCCTTTCCCACCTCTTGAGATGGAAGACGAGGTCATTCGGTTGCAAGCTACCCCCGTCACTGACTCTGGGTTCCCTCCCAGCCTCCTAATTCAGGCATTTTGTTACATTATTCCCTGTACTTTAGCCTCTCCCTCCACATATTTCTTCACTTTGTGCTCAGCTCACTCCCATCTTTAAAAAGAAAGCTTCCTTCTATCCCCCATTTTCTTACTGTCTCCTGCTCTTTCTAAGAAACTTGTTTAAAGAGTTACTGTGTGATTTTCACAGCTTGTCCCCTCCTGCTCTCTCCAGCCCTGTGCAGCCTGACTGCTGCTTACTTCCACTACTGTACCTCAACTGCAGTGGACAGTTTGCAGTCGTTCCTACTTCACCTCCCAGTATTCTTTGTTACTGTTGCTCATTCCGCCTTTCCCCTGGTTTATGTGAAACCACTCTCCTGATAATTCTCCATCCACTGTCCACATTGCAGCCAGAATACTCTATAGAAAGCAAATCTGATCATACCCCCTGCATGATAACCCTTTAGTGGCTTCACATCACCCTTAGTAAGGTCCACAGTTAAGTTCCTGCAATACTAGTCATGTCTATCATTCAAAGGCAGTGTTCTCAAACAGTGTCATTGTTATTCATGCCCATGGCGTACTGAACATTTTTATCTTGAACACTAAAAAGACAACATGGTTTAATGGGTAGAGCTTGGAAGTAGAAGTCAGGGAGCTGCTCTCCCAGTTATATGTGTGACCACAGACGGGCCACTTGCTCTCTATCTGCCCTTGTTTCCTTATTTACAAAATAGGGATGATTCCCATGTTCTCGTTAGTAGTGCTGTGAAAAATCAAGTGGATCCAATGCATTTGAAAGTGATTTAAAAATTCAAAGTGCCTTGTAAGTATAAGGTGGAGGATTTAGCAGTAGAACAATTAACACCAGTATACACTTATTCCAGAAGAAGTTTACCATTGGGTTGTTCAAAAAGTTCCATTTGAAATCTTCCAAATTCTGTTTACAAAGTAAGCATGTGAAACTGTGACTAAGATGGCATATACACACATGCTTTCTTAGAAGACAGGTGAGTCTCTTATAATTCTTTGCATCAAGAGATTAAAAGAAGGAAATTATATGGTCATCTTCATAGATGCTGAAAAGAAAGTAATAGAAATTTCTTTAATATCATTAAGTTTATCTGTTTCAACCCAAAAGCTAGCAAATGGGAAAATATACCTATTAAAGTAAAAAACGTTCTGTTATTTAGCATTATTCTGGAGATATTAGACAATGCAGTTAGAAAGCAAATTATATATTTTATAAAATTTCATATATAACATATATAATTTATGTTGTGTGTCTGTGTATACATACACAGACAAATTTAAGGGAGGTAAAATTCTGACATTACCAGTTCAGAAAACTTGGGTTTTTAAAATATTCAGAACTTGTTTTTCTATGTAATTGTTATAATCTGCATGTAAGTTCCCAGAGTAGCAACAAAAATACACTTGGTCCACAGTGTGGCTAAACTATGCTATTAATGATACAGACTCTCTGTCCTTCCGTTATAACATTGTTCACATGAACATTCTTTCGGAGCTCATCCTGCAACACTGTGAGTGCCTGATGATGTGCCATGGATAGTGTTAGTAGAAAGAAAAATATTTAAACAATCATTGCCCTTAAGAGAGTCACAGTCTAGTAGGGGAGGCAAATAATTATTTTTCCCATCAATAAGCTTTAATAAAGATAGCGTGCTAATACTGCAACTGAATAACACAAGAAATACCATGTGGATTATCCAAGGTCACAGAGCTAGATGTAACTTCCCCATTTTCCAGTGCCCTTGCCCATAAAACGGTGATGATAGTACTGCCTCATAGAGTGTGGTTGTACAGAATGAAGGTGTTAGTGTAGGAAAAGCACTAAGAAGAGTATTTAAATCTGGTCCCAAGGCAGCTCAAGAGATGAGGGTGTGGGCTGTCTGTTCCCTTAGCGGGGACTAAAGTTCCAGGGGCTACAGCAGCAGCCAGGCTGGGGGTGGGAGTTGGGGAGAAGGGGGTTAGGAGAGAGCTGACCCAGGCTGTCCTCTGAAGGGCCTTGGTCAGTTGAAAAGGACTTTGGTGGCCCAGGTTTCCTGTCAGCGTGAACCCTGGTGTTGATGGTGTGCTTTTTGTTGTTACTCCAGGTCTGATGAGCTGTACCCTCTTTATAGCAGTTAATGGTCTATATTCGTCTCGTGATGATGTAATCGAATTAACTCCGTCAAACTTCAACCGAGAAGTTATTCAGAGTGATAGTTTGTGGCTTGTAGAATTCTATGCTCCATGGTAAGTATTATAAAATAGTTGTCAGTTATTTATGGTACTTTATAAAATTAAGAAAAATACTACATAAAAGTGTAATTTTATTCAGCCATCTCGTTTACCTAGTTTACTGATTGTTTAAAAGAGGTAGAGAAAACATCCATGTAATACTAATAAGAATAGATCTCATAATGGCAAAATATAAATAAATAAAAGAGGTAGAGGAGAGGGAAACTGTTGATTGAGTCTGTTAAAGGGTGCAGAGATTGAGCCAGTGACAAAAAAAATGGTGGAAGTAGCTAATAGTTGCAAGAAAGAAGGAAGGAAAAAACCTTCCTTCCTATAATTTTAGGAAGATACATCTTTATGATGAGGTAAGTGGGGTGAAGATGGAAGGGAAATTGATTTTTTTTTTTTTTTTTGCGGTTCGCGGGCCTCTCACTGTTGTGGCCTCTCCCGTTGCGGAGCACAGGCTCCGGACACGCAGGCTCAGCGGCCATGGCTCACGGGCCCAGCCGCTCCGCGGCACGTGGGATCTTCCCGGACCAGGGCACGAACCCGTGTCCCCTGCCTCTCAACCACTGCGCCACCAGGGAAGCCCAGGAAATTGATTTTATGCAGAGAGAATATCGGGCAAAGGAAAGGGAAGAACCAGTGGTTGACTCCATTTTGTTTCTTGAAGAGGGTTGCTTCCAAAAATATGTAATGAGAAAATTTGGTTTGATTTAAAAGTTCTTCTCTTGCCTTACATCTGTTTCTGGGGTGGAGGGGGGGGAACAAACTTGTAATTACCATTGAAGTTAATAGTGCCCAGATTCATACAGCTGACCCTTGAGCAGCACAGGTGTGAACTGCACCAAGTCCACTTACATGTGGATTTTTTTTTTTTCCAACAAATTTGTACTACAGTGTTACACAATCCACTGTTGGTTGAATCCATGGATACAGAGGGCTGACTGTAAAGTTACATGCAGATTTTCCACTGCAGAGGGTCAGCACTTCTAACCCCCATGTTATTCAAGGGTCATCTGTGCAGTCAAAATGCAGTATTGTTTATGTAGTTAAAACCTTTAATGGAAACAAAACAAAAAACCAACAAATACACATGTATAAAATAAAGGCTATAGGATCACAAAGGAAACCTAAAATGTTGGAATAACATTATTAAAATAGCAAATTAAATCTTGATATGATTATGTACTACTCATTTACTGGAACATAAATACCAACATCTAACAGCTAGCTACCATAATACTGAAACAGTGATGAACATAAATGATGTTTAAAGATACCTGCAACAACTATAGTGGTGATAAGAAAATAGCTGTGATTTTTATCTGTGATAGTCACAAGTACTAACCAACTATGATATGTTGTTAATGTTTATAACTGAAGGAAATCCTAAATTTCAATTACAGGTTAATGAAAATAGAGGATTTTTTTCTTTCCCCATCAAAGTTCACAGAGCCTCTCAACTTTTATCCACCAGTCCTTTGGGGATTCATAGACCCCAGCTGAAGAACCCTTGAGTTACAGGGTGTGCTGCTATATTTATATTTGTGGCATTTTGATCTGTCTTTACATTGCTTCACATTGGAATTGAAGGGGATATATACTCTGACAATCTCCGATTTGAGTCCTTATTTCATTAGAATAAATTGAAATTAAAGAGGCACAAAGTCCTGTAAAATTTTGACTTGTGGACTTCTAAGTAGCTCACCGAAATAGCAAAACATACTGTATATGTAGTGTGTAGGATCAGCATTTCAGGACGTTTTGCTGAAAGATCCTGACTTTTAAAATATTGGATTGGACTTCCCTGGTGGTGCAGTGGTTAAGAATCCACTTGCCAGCACAGGTGACACGGGTTCGAGCCCTGGTCTGGGAAGATCCCACATGCTGCGGAGCAACTAAGCCCGTGCGCCACGGCTACTGAAGCCTGCACACCTGGAGCCTGTGCTCCGCAGCAAGAGAGGCCACGCGGTGAGAAGCCAGTGCACCACAACGAAGAGCAGCCCCCACTCGCCGTAACTAGGGAAAGCCCGTGCACAGCAATGAAGACCAATGCAGCCAAAAATAAATAAATAAAATAAAATACTGGATTAAGCTTAAGCCCCTATGAAAGGTGATGTTACATAGTGATTAAGAATGTGGGATCTGGAGCCAGGAAAACCTGTCAGGCAGCTTTGTCACTGGGTGGTATTGGGAGGGTTTCTTAACTTCTCAGGCTCTGTTTCCTCATCTGTAAAATGAAAATGACAAAGCCTGCTTGCAGGGTGGTTGTGCTGATTAAATGAGATCCTGCATGAAGAGTGCTCATCGTGGTGCTGGCACGTGGCATTGGCTCATCAGATCCTTAGAGTCTTAATTAGAAGAAAATATACTTCGTTTAAAAAAGGAAAAAGTCACCTATATAGATAAACTAGCTATGCTGTCTTCATACAATGGGTATTATGCAATGATGAAAATAATACAGCTACCTGTAACCTCGATGACTGATTTAAACATAACAGATTTCTGTATATATAATGTTTAAAAGCAGTTTTCTGTGTGTGTTATATTTCACGATAATTCTTTTCAAGTACTGGTACCTAAAAGATTAAGATTATTTTTCCTTGTGTTCATGTGACTGTCACTCATTCGTGTTCTTTTATCACCACCTTGCAGTATCAAGTGCTTTTCACTTGTTAGCCATACTAAATTGGAACTACATGTGCATTTTTACCTCTACAAGCTGCTTGTGGGAGCCAAAGAACGTTGAGATTTAGGCACTGGAGATCTAGACTCTAAAACAGTTGCCTCATCTATAAAATGAAAAGTTTGGACTAGATCAGGGACTAAATCAAACCTTAATAGGTTTAAGAATCACTAGTAGAACTTATTAAAATACAGGTTCCTGAAACCCTTCTCTAGGAACTCTGGTTTCTTGGGGCCCAAGAACCTGCACTTTGCTAAGCCGTACAACTGGGACCACACGTGAGGCACATTTGACCAGATAAACGCTAAAGTTTCCACTCAGGGAGAGAGTTATGAATGATAGTGTTTGTTTAGACTCTTTAAATACACTTTAACTCAGCAGTAATTTGGAAGCTTTTTTATTATGATATGAAAGAGGATCATAGTAAAATCAGGACAGTGAGTTCCTTCAGGTCACCGATCATGTTTTTTTTAGTGCTCTTCTGCCTGCAGGTCCCCACCCTCAGCGCGTGTCACTCAGTAGACTGTTGGTGAATGTTTCTTGAATTGGGAATCAAGGACTTAACTGTTGCCTTCTTTGTGTTTTCATCCCCTGAAAGGTGTGGCCACTGCCAAAGGTTAACGCCAGAATGGAAGAAAGTAGCAACTGCATTAAAAGTGAGTTTCTGAGATGTCCACATTCACCTGTGTATGTTAAAATAAGTTTAATTAAGCAAATGGGCTTAATGTACAATAGGAAGTTAATTTGCATATTGAAGCCCAATACTCTTGTTCTGGTGCCAAAATTATGTAGGGAGCAAAGGGATACTGTACATTCTAATTTTTATCTTGTCTACTTTTGTTAATCCTGTTGCCCAGTTAAATGGCATAATTATGCTTAGCCGTGCTGATTCTGGGAGCTGCACAGTTTCCTCACAGGCTGACTTGCATGTTGCCCAGCTTTCCATTTAGGAATGGTTTCCCAGGCTAAAGTTCTCATTGATTCTGTTGGCAAATGGAACCTGGCCCTTTACTATCTTGTCTCTGAGTCTACATCATCAGATGATGGGTTCTTGTGGAATCTGCTCTGGTTGAAAGAAAAATAGATATTTCTTTTATGTTTGCACAGGATGTTGTAAAAGTTGGTGCAGTTGACGCAGATAAACATCAGTCCCTGGGAGGTCAATATGGCGTTCAGGGATTTCCTACCATTAAGATTTTTGGATCTAATAAAAACCAACCAGAAGATTATCAGGGTAAGGACTTTTCCTAATTACTTCATTCCATTGGCTGGAATTTTAATTTGAGCAGGTAGGTAGAAAATAGGGAACCTGGGACTCTATAACCTGTTGGCCCTGCTACCTGCAAGTTTCTTACCCTCTTCGTGCCTGAATTTCCTTATCTGTCAAATGGTATAGAGTAATTCCTACCTCTTCTGGGTTGCTCTAAAGATTTAATATGTGTCAAACAGGTAAAAGTTTTTTTATTACTGTTTATACTAGGTTAGGCCCACGGGCTTAGCGATGGGAGAGTAATGATGTTTCGTGCTTCCCTCTTTTTCATTACAGTTTTTAAAAAATACTAGTTACTGAATATTTTATAGTTAGTTAATATTTAATAAGTTTCTGTAATTACTTAATATTTGAAAAGATCTGCAAGTGTTTTCTTGCTCTGATAGCTCGTCCCTTCACTGTGGGGCAGGTCTAGCATAGCAGCGTGGAAAAAGAAGAGTCCTGTAATTTGGAAGTCAGTTTAAACTATTGCTATTACTATGGAGTATTTTGCCCATGAATCTTTATGCCTTGTAAACATGTATAGTATCTGAATATTAAAGCTATTATTTAGTCTTTTAAACTATTGATAATAAAGAAGTCCCACAAGTTCTTCATTTTATAGACAGTGGTCAGTTGTATCTGCTGTGAGTCACTGAGGCAAGTGGGCAGAGGATCTTGGCTCAGACTCCCTGTTCTTTTACAGAATCGCCTGTTATTTAAGATGTCACAAAGCATCATATTTAAGACACTCAGAATTGCTAAGTTGAGCCATATCCAGGGTGCAATAAAAGTATTGGGCGTAATGTATTTAAAGTTTAAATTATGGCTCATTTGATCTTTTTTAAAAAAAGATTTTGTTACAAGGGGCATGTAAGTGACTAAACTTAGAGTCTAAAATCTTAGGTTTTGCTTTATGTGAGAAGAACAAGTTTTCAGGGTTGGAGGGGGGGAGAATCAGCATCACGATAAAAACAAAGTGACTGTTGTCTTATCTGTACTTGGTGTCCTGCATTGTATCCAGCGGATTGAGAAAACATTCCCAGAAAAGGGAATGTGAAGGGAGCAGAGAAACCATAGCATGAGCTTTGAAGATAGCCTGGCCTGGGTTTAACTGCTGGCTAAACAGAATACCTTATCTCTCTGGATCTGCTTCTTGGTTGTAAAATGGGGATGTGAAAATCTGTTTTAGGCTACTGGAAGTTTCACTGAAATAGTACATGTAAAGCATGTAACTTGGTAAATGTCTGTGTGGTTGGTACCTCACCAAGATGGGGGTCAAAATACTTGGGGATGAGGCCTTAGACACATCATTTCTCCTAGACTCCCCAGCTCTAAAGTTCCATAAAATGATCAGTTTCATTTTTCTGACTAACCACCTGCTTTTCTGCTTTGGAAGATAATTTGTTCATTTTGCTAACTTGTAAAAATGGAATGTTTAGAGCAGGGGTTAGCACTTGTCCTGCTGCTTGTTTTTGTAAATGAAGTTTTTCAAAACACAGTCACACTTGTTCATTCATATGGTCTATGCCTACTTTCACACTAAAACAGCAGAATTGAGTAGCTGCAGTAGTATGGCCTGCAAAGATGAAAATAATTACTGTTTGGTCTTTTGCAGGAACAGTTTGCTCACCCTTGGTCTAGAGTGAGAAAACCCTCTCTGTCTTTTTCCCGAGTGTATTTCTTTTTTTTTCTCTTTTTTTTTTTTTATATTTTCACTTTAAAAAAAATTATTTATTTGGCTGCGTTGGGTCTTCGTTGCTGTGCGCAGGCTTTCTCTAGTTGCAGCGAGCGGGGGCTACTCTTTGTTGCGGTGCACAGGCTTCTCATTGCGGTGGCTTCTCTTGTTACGGAGCACGGACTCTAGGCGTGCAGGCTTCAGTAGTTGTGCCACGTGGGCTCAGTAGTTGTGGCTCGTGGGCTTTAGAGCACAGGCTCAGTACTTGCGGCGCATGGGCTTAGTTGCTCCATGGCATGTGGGATCTTCCTGGACCAGAGATCAAACCCGTGTCCCCTGCATTGGCAGGTGGATTCTTAACCACTCTGCCACCAGGGAAGTCCCCCTAGTGTTTTTCTTGATTTGGTATATTTCCAGGTGGAGATTGGTGGTGGAAGGGGCACTGGTTCAGAAAGTGGAGGTGTCTGCAGTAGATAAGGAGCAGAAGGCTGTTTTTATGTTGAAGTCTTGCCTTTCTGTCTCAGGAAGTGACATACTTGGTAATCTCAGCCAGGATGTAGTGCAGGATGATCTGAACACACTCCGAATGCTGCTGTTGTGTATTTTCTTTCTAATGTCAAGTCTGAAGCGTTCTCAGAAGTTTTTAATCTCTTCCTGGGCAGTTTGATTAGAAAACTCTATTTTTAAGAAAGAAGAAAGAAGAAACTTTCTAAAAAGATTTTTTTAGTTTTGCCTTTAAACTCTGAAGATAGTCTCAAGGCATATATTATCCATATTCTTCTGAGTCAGTTAATAGTCCCCTAACTTCTTCTTGAGGACATAGTTTTTGGTAAACTTCCAAAGGCTATTGTCACTATCTTTAATACGGGGCTTGTTACTTCCTATATTAGGAGTAAGTTCAGCTACAGAACCTAAAAGCCCAAAATAAGTGTTTTAAGCAAGGTAGAAAACAGTGGATTGCTTTCCAGTTTCCTAGCTTCGGACCCCTCGTATCCTACTTCTTATTATCTCATAGAAATAGTTTTTCCATTTGCCTCATTTGGTACTTTGTGTTTAGAAATTTCCCCTGCTCTCTTAACTAGATAACCTTCTTTTTCATCTGTGTACGTGTTATACATTCAGTAAACATTTGTGAACTGTTCTCAGTAGTAGATGGGATTTATGGGTGAACAGAATGTCCTCGTTCACAGTAATAACCTAACACTGAAGAAGAGGATTTAGTTTTTCCCAGCGTAAAGTCTAGCAGGAAATACATTCTGGAAGAAACTGGCTGTCTTAAAGATACACGTGGTGTTAGGTCTGTTTGAACATCAGATGAAGCTGACAGGTATGTAAAGGTTCAAGTCTTCAGGTAGCATCCGATGTAGGCTCCCAGCCCGCCCGCCCCCGCTCACCTGATGGCCCGTTGTCTTCCCGTAGGTGGCAGAACTGGTGAAGCCATCGTAGACGCTGCTCTCGGTGCTCTGCGCCAGCTCGTAAAGGGCCGCCTTGGGGGCAGGAGTGGTGGATATAGTTCTGGAAAACAAGTAAGGCTGTGTATAATGTCAGTTTTTAATGTGGCATGATCTTTAAGCCTGACTGTAAACTCCGCGTAGAAGATAATTACTTCTTAAAATATTTTAAATTGGTGGACTTTCGGTTAAAAAGTAATAGGAGGTTGACTCCCTCCAAAAGGGAGTCAGACACCCAGCCTACTCGCGTGGCCCCTCAGAATCACTGTCGCCATAGCCAGTCCTAGGGCATCCGCCACAGCCGCAGGCCGGGAACCACGCCCCGAGATGACTTCCTTGGCCCAGGGCCGAAGTACAAGAGTTTGGCCTACAGTGGGAGAAAGAGCCCCAGGCCGTGGGAGTGGGAATCTGGCTTCCATGGCGTTTGTAGTTCCAAAGTGGAGAGAGGGAGACCAGCTCTCCTCCAGGTCAGCTTTGGGCAAACGTGGATGAAATTTGGATGACCTCCTGGCCCGTGTCTGTGGCAATCAGGCTGAAATCCCTGGGCATCTTTACATAAATGGACAGGGAAGAAGATTCCTGTTCTCTGGATTGGTATTGCAGATTCCCGTGTGTGAAATGTGGCGTAGTTATGTTCTTGCGAAAAGGCATTGAATTCTCCCTGGTACACACAGGCACACCTCGTTGTGTTGCATTTTTTACAGAGTGAAGGTCTGTGGCAACCTTGTGTCGAGCAAGCCTCTTGGTGCCATTTTTCCAGCAGCATTTGCTCACTGTGTCACATTTTGGTGATTCTTGCAATGTTTCAAAGTTTTTCATTATATTTATGGTGATCTTGATCGGTGATCTTTGGTGTTACTATTACAAAAAGATTATGATTTGCTGAAGGCTCAGATAAGGGTTAGCATTTTTCAGCACTGAAGTATTTTCTAATTACTGTATGGTCATTGTCTTTTAGATATAATGCTAGTGCACACTTACTAGACTACAGCATAGTGTAAACATAACCTTTATGTGCACCAGGAAACCAAAGCATTCATGTGAGTTGCGATGCTCACTTTATTGCAGTGGTCAGGAACCGAACCTGCAGTATCTCCAAGGTCTGCCTGCGTGTGTACACACAGCCCTTCACTCTTTTAGGAGGCCAGTGAGACTAGCTTCTTTAGACAGACTCAGAGCTTACCAGAGATTTCATGATTTTGCCTTTTGTTTCAGACTTAGACATTTAATGAGCACAGTAGTATTTCCTACCCCTGTGGCTTTTGGCCCAGGCAACCGAAAGCATTGTATCGATTCTGACTGCTTTGTGGGTTTAGTACTGAAGAAGACTCTTTGAAAAGATAAAAGGATTAAATGTTATTTTTAGCTTTCTTAAATGATAGGGACTTTATGAAGAGGTACTAACTGGATGTCCTGGGATGAACCAGCGCTGTTCTGAATTAGAATGGTGTTATTAAGGTGGTTCTTTGAGCCATGCTGAGGGTTCTCTTAATGAAGATAGCAGGGGGGGGGGTGGAGTTCAGATACACGTTCCATATTACACTGAGGGTACTGCTAATTGTTTGAAAGTAAATACTGTTTGCCAAGTAAAAAGAATAATATTAAGGAATGTCCCCAATCTGAGTAAAATAGTTTTCAGTTGAAATAAGAACTCAAAACTTTTAAGTTGTAGAAATGATTATTGTTATACATATATTTAGAATAGGATTAGTGTTCGTTTTGGCCAAGTTGTAACTTAAGGTTTAATGTCACAAATGACAGGGTAGAAGTGACAGTTCAAGTAAGAAGGACGTGATTGAGCTGACGGACGACACCTTTGATAAGAGTGTTCTTGACAGTGAAGATGTTTGGATGGTTGAGTTCTATGCTCCTTGGTGTGGACACTGCAAAAAGTAAGTGCTTTGTACCAGGTGCTTTTTTAAGTCAAGTGCTTTTAGTCTGTCCACGTGGCTCACTTTGAAAGAGCTGAACCAGGTCATAGGTAACCTCCAGGATCTCCTCCCCAAAAGCTCCGGCTCTGAATGAATGTTAAACGTCGGCATTAGGGCCGAGTGTTTCCTCTTGTCGTATTTTCAGTGATTAACAGGGAGCCGGCATCCAGATTTGGGGAGCGTGGTGGACGAAGGACCAGGAAGTGAATGTGAAGGGGGCATCATGCCTTTCGTAAAGCTACACACAGAGTGTTTCCCAAGTGTGATTTAACCGGATTGGGCAGAAATGCACACACCAGTTAAAGTATTTGTGCCTACAGTTAAAATACACTTTTAAAGCACAGGTATTTTTCTACAGTCTAGAGCCAGAATGGGCTGCGGCAGCTACAGAGGTAAAAGAGCAAACGAAAGGAAAAGTGAAACTCGCAGCTGTGGACGCCACCGTTAACCAGGTTCTAGCCAGCCGATACGAGGTGCGTGTGCTTACGAGGCTGGTGTCTTTGTGAGGTGCCCTGTGTTTTCACCTGCTACACCGTCTAGTACTCCTGGGCTCTCTAGGACGTGGGAGCGGGGAGGCTAGCCGTTTTGTAATGACAAAATTAAATCGTTCTACTGTTGTAACAAGTGAATCTGGCACTCAAGACTGTTGGGGGCTTTTTAGTTTTGTTTGTTTTGTTTTCAGTATCGCACTGCCTATGTGTTTAATGTGAGCCCGAGCTTTCGCAGGTTATTCGTACAGCTTTTGAAGTTGGTTCATTTGTTCTAGAGCACATAGACTGTGTTAAGTATATATCCAGGGTTTGAATAGGATTCGGCTAAGCCTGGCAGTGAGACTGTTAAAACCCCCTGATCAACAGACCTCTGTGTGCTGTCCCTTACACATCAATGCAGGCTAGGGAATATTTTTGTTACATTAAATTACCTATAAGGTAGTTTTAGAAACCATAAAGATCTTATTTCTTATGAAATGGTAATTTGATTTGTACTCTGATATTTTTTAATAGATTAGGGGATTTCCTACAATCAAGATATTTCAGAAAGGCGAGTCTCCTGTGATTTATGATGGGGGACGGACGAGATCCGACATCGTTTCCCGGGCCCTTGATTTGTTTTCTGATAACGCTCCGCCTCCTGAGCTCCTTGAGGTAATTAAACCTCTTCAATCACTCGTAGTAAGGGAAGCTTTTCCAGGCTGATGATAGAGGATATTAAAGCAGTAATAGCTTGCTGTCTTTTCCAATAAGCTCTTTCTCTTCTCTTTTAAAATTCTCTCTTTAGAGTGTTTTTGTACTTTCAGATGGGGAAAACTTGTCTGAAAATGGCTGCCCGTCATAAGTTTTAGTGCCAAAATAATCGCCCTGTGAGCAGAAGTGTACCTTAGCGTCTTAAAGATAGAACGAATCCATTCTTTCATGTATCGCTCTCAAAACAATAGCTAACATTCATTGAGCACCTGACCACGTGACAAGCACTGTTCTGGTGTGTCTTTGTGGACTTTTCTCATTTAATTCTCCTCTGAACACTTAGAGGTAGATACTGTTTTTAATCTCCATTTTAAATATGGGGACACAGGCACAGAGAGCCTCAAATTCATGTAAATATGTGATACATGTAAATGTGTCTTTTTTATCTGTCTAAACGACTAAATGTCGTAACCAGGCTACGTGCAGGTATTCTGACTGTGTGTATATACAAATGCCTCAGCACCACCGCGGATAGATGGCTGAGGGATAAAAGCAGAAGTCTTCACAGAACGTCTCGTGGTGTTTCTGTAACGCACACAGAAGTGTTACTTGGGAAGAGGCTTATCTAGCTCTTGAGTTGCTTTGCTCTTAACGAGAGTGACGACGCTCACGCCAGCTTACCTCTGGGCTTTGTGTCACGTGGCCTTCCAACACCCTGTCTTCTGCGCCCCGCAGATCCTCAGCGAGGACGTCGCCAGGAAGGCGTGCGAGGAGTACCAGCTCTGCGTTGTGGCTGTGCTGCCGCATATTCTAGACACGGGTATGGCGTGCCGCTTTCCATTCATTGTGCTGTGTTCCTCGCTCTGAGAACGATTAATTGACAGATTAATTTTACCCATTCCTTTATTTTTACCTTAAAATTTTTTTGTCCATTTACATCAGGAGCTGCAGGCAGAAATTCTTACTTGGAAGTTCTTCTGAAGTTGGCAGACAAATACAAAAAGAAAATATGGGGGTAAGTTATCGAACTGTCTCAGTGTCGTCCAGGTGGGAGAGTGCAGCGCTGCGCGAAAGCGGCTCCCTCTGTGTTTTCTGTAGGCTCTGTTCCTGTGCTCACTTTGGCATGTTTTTCTATTTAGGATATAAAAACACTGACCACCTAGGAGGAAATGAAGTCATGCAGGACTCTTATTTATAACACGCTTATTTGTACCCCAGCACACTTTTTCTTAGAGGAATCGTGTTCTGATGGCGGTTGGGTTCTAGGCTAGCAGGCAAAAACGCCATTAGTGACAGAGTTCAATTCTTAGCACAGCCTTGAAGGCTAGATAAAGAAAGCAGAAGCAGAGGTGTGTACCCTCTTCTGAGTGAGGGCCGGACGCAGGCAAATGTTTAAAACAAAGCTTGTCTCTGTTTCCATTGTATTAATAATCTTTTTGCTCCATGTCGTCCGTATCCGCTGCTGTCCCAGGCACCACGTGTCCCTGCTGTCCCTCTCACAGTGGCCTCACACCGCCTCCGTTAGTCCAGCAGGTGTTTACTGTGTGCCTGCAGAAGGCTGCGTGCCCAAGTTCCTTATTCTTCTCCCTTGTATGAGTGGAGGGAAGAGCTTTTTTTGGTTTGTTTTTTGAGCGTTTTCTCCTTTTTTTTCTTGTGGCCTCTCTGCGGGGCATGCGGGATCTTACCCCGACCAGGGACCGGACAGCCCGGGAGGCCCCAAGGGCAGAGATGTGGTTGAGCATTTTTGTATGTATTAAATAATGGCACATCCTTAACTTCTAAAAAGAAGTTGTTACACTGCTAAAGTACGTGCTTAATAACCCAAACGATGTCGGTAGGATTTCAGGTAACAGAAAATTCATCAGGTTTGTTGGACAGTATTTTGGGGACTGAGGGGAAAAACAGTCCTAGAGATAGACCAGTCCGTTTGGGGGACTTCCGGGGTTAGGGTCTAGGGAACATAGGAGAGGAACTGTAGTTACTTCAGAGCACATCTAGAACACATTATTTTAAAAACTAATCTTGAATTTTTCATTTATTTTTTCACCTATTTCATTCAAAAGATGTGTAATCTTTTGTTCTTTAATTGATAGTCAGGTTCTGACTAACTCAAAAGGGATCTTTGCCCTAAAAACCAATCTGCTTTTCTAGGTGGCTGTGGACAGAAGCCGGAGCCCAGTCTGAACTTGAGAATGCGCTGGGGATTGGAGGGTTTGGGTACCCCGCCATGGCAGCTATTAACGCACGCAAGATGAAATTTGCTCTTCTGAAGGGATCGTTCAGTGAGCAAGGCATTAATGAGTTTCTCAGGTAATTCCTTGCTTCTTTGAGTTGTTTTTGTTTTGTCTCTTTGTTTGGTTCTATTGTGGTAATTGGTTCCAAACTAGATTTATATAGACTAGGCAATAAATGGAATAGTTTTGTATTTCACATTTCAGAGAATTAACGTTTATAAATTAGAGCTTTGGAGTCGTCTTCCTGTGCCGTGGAAGTCTTCTACTTAGTGAGTGATACTAGCACATTCCTCCTCTTGGGCCACCTTGCCATTCTGTGCACTTGACATTGGGCTTATCCTCATTCTCATAAAGGTCTCCTATGGGCTACAAGCAGTCCCGTCTCACCCACTCCCACCCTAGGATGCTTTGTACCCCTGACTTCAGGTGATAGAGTTTCCACCCCCGGGCACTGGATTTAGAATGTAGTTATTTGAAAATGAGTGCACTTACTGAAGTGACTCCAAAACGTGCAAACAATATGATAGGTTCTCAAACTCAAAACCAATTTACAGAGCTCGCTAAGCTGCCCTGTTGTTCAACTCATCCTAAAACTGACTTAGTCGTCATTTAGGCAAATACAGAATGTTAACCCATACTTTTTCTTAGATTTGTGGTGATTGGATTAATGCCTCTTCCCTATTAACTGTGAGTTCCACAAAGTTTGAATCTTTTACACAAAACTTTACCCCTAGTCACCACTGTAGAGCCTGGCTGGTAATAAGCTCTTATAAATACTTATGAATGAACGATTGACTTCTTGTCTCTGGAACAGTTTCAGTTAGGAAAGGCATCCCTACCCTCAGGGACATTGGCAGGAAGACTACTCGTAAGTGTGCTTCATCCTTTTCCAACAGCGAATTCCAATCTAGAAAACCTTAGAGCTCTGAGTATAGGAGAGTAGTAAGTAACCTTGAGATTAAGCCTCTGGACTCACGTAAAGTACAGAGGAGGTAAGTGCTTCCAGGAGCAATAGCATGTTGTAAACTTGAGGCAGTTACTTTTGCTTGAGATCATACAGGTCACTGGTTCTCAAACTTTGTGTCTTGGAGTTAACAGAAAACCTCAGATTACCAGTGGAGAAAAGTCTGTGGTAATGAATAGGAAGGAAACAAAACGTGGCAGTATGCTTGTTTCTAGCCACATGTGAGTCTTCTTTTCTAAGGAGACTGAACTTGTACGGAGCATGTCACTAGTGAGGAGACTGCCTCCAGCTGGCCGGGGTGGGGCCTGGCAGAGAGCTGGCGGGTACATCTGCTTGGTGGCGAGAGGCACCAGCGTACGTACTTGAAAAACCACACACCTGCCACGTTCTGCCTGGCTATTGGAAAACCAAGGACAAAAACCATCAGTGCGTATACGCAGGTCGTCAAACAGCCCATAGAAGTTAATGGTAACAGTGAAGCTAAACTAACAATTTATAAATGTAGGGGCAGCAGTTGAACACTGTGGTCAACCCAAGGTGACATTAGTGCTTTCTGCATCTTTCCTTAAGAATATCATGTTATGGGAGTTCCCTGGTGGTCTAGTGGTTAAGATTCCGGGCTTTCACTGCCATGGCCTGCGTTCAGTCCCTGGTTGGGGAACTGAGATCCTGCAAGCTGCACGGTGTGGCAAAAAAAAAAAAGTCATGTTACGTTCTATTGGAGTAGCAGCCAGAAAAGGCAAGTATATAATTGTGCATTACGCCCCCAGAAGTGAAAAAGGGCTTGAGTCATATATTGGCTTGGCCAGAAAGTTCGTTCACGTTTTTCCGTAAGATGTCAAGCGAACTTTCTGGCCAAGCCGGTATATGCGTTCGTGGCCGTTCAGTTTGAAGGCGGTGGCCATGCTTCTCCAGGCTTTCTTAGTTAGAAGAGAGATCTGTTAGCATTTAGCCTAAAAGGAAGATGGAGCCAGAGGGCAAGTGCGTAATTGAGCAATTAAAAAACCTTTTTTTTATTTTTTAAATGATGATTGAACTCTCTGCCCTCAAGGTTCTGTTCCTTTTTGAAGGTTTGACATCTTTCCTCTAGTCTGTTTGCTTTTGCCGCTGACATTATTAAGTAGGAAGCTAGAGGCTGATGTCCGGAGATAATAAATAACCTGATTAAGGACACAGAACTAGTAAGAAGCAGAACTGCTGACTTTTTATTATATACATGGGTTTGTGTTTCCCACATAAACCAGAGCCTGGATTGTCCTGTGCCTTTCCCTAGTAAATTGAGCCGTTCTGGCGGAGGTAGTAGCCTGCGTGTGACACAGGTCTGACTTATTGCGCTGAATACCTCTGTTCTACCCATACAGCACAGTTCATGGAATGGTGGTGAAGTGGGCTTTTACATATTTATAATCCTGTTTTCTGAATGTAACTGGTGTGTGTACATCAAGGTTGCTCAGCGTGGGCGCTCTCAACATTCTGGGCCCGGTAGTTGTCTGTCTTGTGCATTATAGGATGTTTAGTAGCATCCCTGGCCTCTACCCCCGGATGCCAGCAGCGTACACACACACACACACACACACACACACACACACACACACAC